>NW_007377644.1:0-72092 GCF_000475195.1 Diaphorina citri
GAAAAATTCCGTTGGTCCTCATTTTTCCTGCTCTATGACTTTGAAACATCACCCAAGTAAGCGCAACAGATCTATTGAGAATTACTTTTGTAATTGGGAAACCTGGGATAAAAGAAAAAAATTGCCGGTCCCTTGCATTCCCAAATAAACAGGTTCGCTGTATGTATCATGATGGAAGACGTCTATCGCTGTATGTAGTTGCAATGAATGCAATGTAATGTAGGTTCGTAAGTAGATAGGTATCTTTATAGGAACATAATAGAATCAATAAACTTAATTTAAAGATGAGAGATTGTATTTTGATTTTCTAGATTTCTACTGATTACGTTCAACGCGGTTCTGAGGTTCTACTTATTCTATGTCTGTTCTGAGATCTGTTCCAAAAAGGCAACTTGGCACTTCGCAAATAAGCGCTGTGTACGCGTACATCACATAAATAGTCGAACCTGTCTAATTGGGACCCGTCTAAATGGGAAACCTGGTAAAAAGGGGAAAATCATGGCCCTTCATTTGTGATTGAGAATTACTTTTGTAATTGGGAAACCTGGATAAAAGAAAAAAATTGCCGGTCCCTTGCATTCCCAAAAAGACAGGTTCGACTGTATGTAGTTGCAATGAATGCAATGTAATGTAGGTTCGTAAGTAGATAGGTATCTTTATAGGAACATAATATAGAATCAATAAACTTAATTTAAAGATGAGAGATGGTATTTTGATTTTCAATATTTCTAGATTTCTACTGATTACGTTCAACGCGGTTCTGAGGTTCTGCTTATTCTATGTCTGTTCTGAGATCTGTTCCAAAAAGGCAACTTGGCACTTCGCAAATATTTTCAAGTCACCGCAGGGTTTGCTACTGACAAACTGTAAAACTATACCTAAAAGATATTTAACGCCTAATATGCCTAATGCCTAATATAGGCATTGTACATTTGTACTTCACTGTAAATCAGGTTAGGCTGGGCACCTGTAGTCCTCCAGTATATCAGATCGGCTATAGATACCTTATAGCTTATACCTAGCTGATCTGATCTGATAGCAAAAACTGGACACCAAAATTCAACTAGATTCTAGAATATAGAATATCAAGATGCACCGCAGATATATCGAGTACACCACAGAAAGTTGAGATCATCATCAGGACATCAGTGGTTACCAAACTCCAGGTGGACCCCAAGAGGACACAGTTTCAGGATTCTGCAGTTTTTCCTTCACTTCAAGCACCATTAGGTTGAAATGTTGAATGCTTGCAGCTTGTGTCGTGCAAAGCCTACGACTTACAGGTTTTTATTAAGGGACCGACGACACAGAATACCAAATTACTGAGGCAAGCACCATTAGGGTGAATCGGTGAATGCTTGCAGCTTGTGTCGTGCAAAGCCTACGACTTACAGGTTTTTATTAAGGGACCGACGACACAGAATACCAAATTACTGAGGGAAGCACCATTAGGTTGAATGCTTGCAGCTTGTGTCGTGCAAAGCCTACGACTTTTATTAAGGGACCGACGACACAGAATACCAAATTACTGAGGTCTTTTACCTTCTATTCGCCGATTCAGGGAACGGATTGGGTTATCCGAGACGATGCTGATTTGTGGTATAAGGATTATAAGAAAGAAGAAAAACTCTTGAGGCGATGTCTGTGGACCATGCGATTCAGGGAATGGAGTTTGGTTGTATAAGGATTATAAGAAAGAAGAAAAACTCTTGAGGCGGTCGATCGACCATAGTGTGAAGTGTGGACCCTGTTTAACAACCACTGGGACCAGTGACCGTGGCACATAGGCAATATATCAGACCAGGGACTACCTGAAAGTTTATCTGCCAGATCCCATAGGTCCGGTGTAAGGCACCAGAAAGATAGTGGGATCGACCATAGTGTGAAGTGTGGACGCTGTTTAACAACCACTGGGACCAGTGACCGTGGTACATAGGCAATATATCAGACCAGGGACTACCTGAAAGTTTATCTGCCAGATCCCATAGGTCCGGTGTAAGGCACCAGAAAGATAGTGGATACCAGATATTATTAGTGGAGAAAGGAAATCAACTTTCATTTTCAGAATCGTCTCATCTTTCAGTCTGGTGACTGGTCTAGATCTGGAGATAATTTTAGCCTAAGCCAGCCTCCGTGGTCGAGAGAAGATGATACCCGTTAGGATACCATAAGTATACAGTATACATATACATATATAAGGCACTTCAAACCAACTTCGATCGACTGAAGGGGCACATTATTACTCAGGCAGATCCCACGGACATTCGAAAATTCGTAGAAAGGCACTTCAAACCAACTTCGATCGACTGAAGGGGCACATTATTACTCAGGCAGATCCCACGGACATTCGAAAATTCGTAGAAGCTTAACCTGTCCTTTGGGGCTGTTTGCCCTTACACCTAAGGCCAGCCATTCATTATAGTATGTGTCCTCGTCAGGTATCAGGTAGACCTGACAGGTGGACCTTTTCAGCCGTACCTGTCAGGTCTACCTGATAGTGAGGACTGGGCTTTTTGTGCATGTCCCACGGACATAACGCACGATAGATGATAGAAACACTCATCAGCACTCCGTATTAACATATAGTATCATTCTGGGAGATCTTGGTTCTTCGGGGTGTTTACTTCCTTTCAAGATCCTCTGGTACTTTGACTACTTTGGCACTTCCGTCAATGTCTCATTCAGCCTTCCTGTGTCTCATTTTGCATTCTTGTCTCGTGTAACAGTGTCCATCAGTTGTAGAAAGACCTTGCCAATATTCATGAACATGAATCTATCTAGGTACTGTAGAAAATGTAGAACCACTGGCTTATATCTGGAGCAAAGGAGCATCCCCGTTCGTTAGCCATCAAGGCTCCAGAGTAAGGCGGTCTCTTCTTGATCCCTTGTGTGCCACCATGGTACTTACCATATCGACTTAATTGTTGTCAATTCAACCTGCACCTCTGCATTTCTACTATCGTATTTCTGGTTTTTGATGAAATTTTGAAAGGGAGAGCGACAATCAATTAGGATTAAGTCAAAAAGAGAGAAAAAAAATAGGATTAAGTCACCTTCATCTGTTATCAGAAATATGGACCAGGAGGTACATACATCTACAGTACCTACCTACAGTACCACTACCTGGTAGCCTAGAGCCTAGTATGATACCTACCGATTGATAGTGATAGTATTGAAATACCTACGTACCGTTCTATGTAGATCCGGACAACCAGATCCGGACAGACACAGAATCCGGATTCGGACCTAGAACCGGATTACCGGAATACTTTCTATTCCAATCACCAAGTTGATTTTCTCCTCATATGGGAACCACTTGTTTCGTAACCAAACAGGTGTCATCTATTTTTTTTTGACACCCGAAATTACCGAAATCTTAAAACTTGAAGCATACGCGAACTTTTACCTGACCTGTCATAAATTTATAAAAATAAATAATTATTAGGTAAAAGAAGAAGAAGAAGAAGAGGAGGAGGATAAAAATCTTGTCCAAATTTAATACCCGAAGTTATTTACATATTTGGAATTTTATGAAGCGAAAATTTCTTGCGTTCCCCAGATTTCATAAATAAATAATCTAACTCTTTCATATCTGAGCATTGACATTGAGCATATGAGCATGGTTAAATAATTGACTCTTCCGTCTCTTCCACATTTGAGCACGCTGGTGTAGTGGTCGCTTGGTAATCAGTAGGACGTGGGTTCAATCCCGGCCGTCTTGTCTGTTTATCAGCTTGTCTGGTTATTTATCAGACGGTCACTCTTGCAACTAGCAACTTCGCCCAACGTTGCTTAACTCAAGTGGTCATAATTCAACGCGCTATATGACTCATCATGACTGGTGACGAGCCTTATCCTGAGTAGGTGTTATCAGGCTATAGTCTGAATATCAGACTACTCTGATATTGACTATAAACAGTAAGAATAGGGGAAGCCCTTGATAGTATTTTGATAAGCCAATCTACTTGCGTTACGCAGGGCCGGCCGTACACAGGGGGGAGGGGGGGGGTTATATACTTATCTCCCATTTTCTCCAGGTGAGGCCTCTTCAAAAGGCTTTGAAACCATCAGTTCAAAATTAGCTAAATTTACGCAGCATGCTTGTCGAACATTGTTGCAAGGCCTGCCGCACAATGCCGCACATTGAAAGCGTAACAGTGGTGCGATTTTTAGTAAGCAGAGTCGGCCGATGCCGCCTGAATATTCAAACCTATGAAAAAGGTTAGGATTTCCAGGCGACATCGTGCCACTCCGCGCTACTAAACATGGCGCGACCACGTTTCCAATATGCGGCAGGTCAAAGTTTCGGAGATAAGGCCTGCCTTCCCGGGGCCCGGCTAGGCTGTGAACTGCTCGGGGCCCGGCTAAGCTATGAACTGCCCTGACAGTACCTAACCTATGGCTATGGGTAATCAAAACTGCCTCTTTTATTTGTCATTTCTCTGACCGGAAGAGTCACTCTTTCCATATTTAATGCACTTTACTACGAGGATTTTATTTAGAACTTTGGTGAGTCATGTTTCAAATATGGTGCTAGGTATTACCTCTTTAATTCTCACTGTAGGTAGCTTAGATTCTACTAGTTTACTATAGTACATTGTTAGTGTATAGTCTACTAAAAGTCTACGCTGATTATTAAATTTATTCGTCTCATATTACCTATGTTGATTGACTCATTAACTCAGTATAGGTACCTATAGGTATAGGTATAGGTATGTTTTATTTGGTATCAATTTTTTTTACAAAGAATTTCTTATCCTAAGCTTAATCTAAACTTCTAAGATAAGATTTTAACAATATTGGTTACAGTATAATAATCGATGTGAAGGTATTTTACAAAATAAGTTACCTTCTTAACTATATTAACAGTTATAACAAAAGTAGGTACATGTATCAATGAGATTCAAAATTGTCTGGTACGTGACGTAACGTGATGGTATAGTGTGGCTGTCCTGAACTAAATTATCTACAATATTATGAGAAAACTTTCAACTACTGGCTCTTTCTGGCTTCCCATGACTCTACGTGACGTGATGGTAGTGTGTTTCTACCTTAATGGTGTCAGAAGTACGGAACAGTGAGATAAGTTTGAGTTTGTTACGGTTGAATTTTCACACTGAAGGGGAGTAGGGGGACGAAATTTCCAAGATAAGTTTATTATGGTTTGAATATCTATTAGAAGTACTAAAATAGGTACATAGGTTTGGATCCTATGACCTGTATAGGTATTGTATGATGTAGGTATACGGCAATACAAATAGGTGACAAAACATCATCTACATACACATACCTATGGAAACGAACACATAGGTTTCCATTCTATGATCTGTATGTAACATATATTTATGGCACTACGAATAGGTAACAAAACAATAAAACACCGTTTATCCAATCCGTTCTACTTCCGTTTTGATAACAGATATCTGTTATCAAAACGGAACAAATCGTTCCAGGTTGTAAATTTGGACAAATTAATTCAAGGTTCGATTTTTTGGGGTTATGTAGATAGGTATAGGATATTGGTGTTATCACAGCTCTCAGTGATGACACGATGACACGATAATGATAACCGGTGCCGAAATACTATGGTACCTAGCATTCATACCACCCACGTAAAGGTGTGTTTCGAATACCTATTGGCCTAGATTTAGGTACCTATTGCCTACTCCATAATTATGTAGATGAAGGTACCTACGACCTGCTAGAACAGGTGGATTTTCTGTCCATTCAGTTTCTATTGGAGGAATGGTCAATTTGCGAGAGATCAGTTTCCCGAAAGAAAAAACACCTAACAGTAACAATGTCAGATCCATATTGCGTTAAGCTGTGTCCAAACATGGTATAGACGTAATAATATTAAATTGTAATTGTAATTTGTTTATTTGCATCAATTATAGATTACAATATTGCAAGGGAGGGTATATACTGGGGTATATACAGGGAATTGAAGACCGATTTTAACAATATTGGTTACAGTATAATAATCGATGTGAAGGTATTTTACAAAATAAGTTACCTTCTTAACTATATTAACAGTTATAACAAAAGTAGGTACATGTATCAATGAGATTCAAAATTGTCTGGTCTGACATGACTGGTTGATTGGGGAATCTAAATGATTCACACATTGGAGTCACATGCTTAAACCCCAGCCACGGCGCGCTGTGCATGCGACTTGGCGGTGTGCATTAAGGAGCGCCGCACCCCGCCAAGTCAAGAAAGCTTGATACGGTTTGGAAAAACCTAGAAACTCAAGGTTAGGAAAAAGTCCAAAATGAGCGATTAAAAGAGTAGTTCTTCTTTGTAACTCACTCTTACAGTATACATATCCAGACATACATATTCATACGGTCCATGGACAATACGTTTAGTTATAGCAATAGCACCTAATATGTCTTACCTACCAAGCAGAGTAAATGAGTAGGTAATTAAATTAAATAAGGAAAGTTATAATTAAAAACCCCCATCATGTTCAGTCCACAGTCCATTTCAGTCGACAACTTCACATCTTACAGAGATTAGCCAGCGTACAATCACACATTCCTGGGATTGCATTGGTGTTTCATTCATCAAATCATCAGTTCATGAGTTCATTTGATTCTATGAATCTGTTGCATTGTACATAGTACACATACATATCTATTAGAAGTACTAATACGTACATAGGTTTGGATCCTATGACCTGTCTATGTATTGTATGATGTACGTATATGGCTATATGGCAATACAAATAGGTGACAAAACATCATCTACATACACATACCTATGGAAACGAATACATAGGTTTTCATTCTATGATCTGTATGTAACATATATTTATGGCACTACGAATAGGTAAGCGTACATCGGGTTCTAATCTTCTCTACTTCTCATACGAAGACGAGCTTTAATATGAACTAATCTGAACTTATTCTAAACTGAGCTATAAGCTATAACGTTGATTATTTGTTAGGTTTATATTAGACATCCTATGTATTAACATTATTCTTACCGTTTTTATTATTAATACCTAGTATCCAGTATCCAGTAATAATAAAAACGGTAAGAATAAAGCTATAACGTTATCACTTTTGTCAGTAATATAGATAACAACTTCAAATTGCAATAATCTCAGCTGAAGAAAGCTCAGTTTTAGTTAGTCTGATTTCTGAGTTTTACCAAAAAGTCTAAAAACTAACTAGGCTGGCTATAACCTGCTTATCAGTAATATGGATAACAACTTCAAATTGCAATAATCTCAGCTGAAGAAAGCTCAGTTTTAGTTAGTCTGATTTCTGAGTTTTACCAAAAAGTCTAAAATCAATCAATGTTTTCCAATCATTCCTGTTTCTGGGCGTCCAAGGTGGTTTAAAACCCCCCATGAGATAGGTACCATGCCCATTTCAGGGACACGGAAAGCAAGTAGCAAGCATCGTCATTTTTAACCTAATATCTGTTTCGTAACAATTAAACAACTGATTACTGATTTTTGTGGTCTGTGTCGTAGCATGCCCACATCCCGTAGTATCTCTCATCAGATGGACGAGAAAAGACACAATATTCTGGTAGGTTGATGAGTCCACACAAGAACACCAGCAGGTTACCCGTTGAAATATTTGCAACCCAAAGTTGAATTTATGAAGCTTTTGAGAAAAAATAGGTAGGAGATAGGAATTAAATTTGACAGGACAAGATGAAAAAAAAAAAAAAAAATGGCCACTACATACCAACGGGCCACAATTCTTAAAACACCATGAGATAGGTACCATGCCTATTTCAGGGACACGGAAAGCAAGCATCGTCATTTTTAACCTATCTGTTTCGTAGCAACTAAACAACTGATTACTGATTTTTGTGGTCTGTGTCGTAGCATGCCCAACCCGTAGTATCTCTCATCAGATGGACGAGAAGAGACACAATATTCTGTTAGGTTGATGAGTCCACCACACAAGAACACCAGCATTACCAGCAAGTTACCTGTTGAAATGTTTGCAACCCAAAGTTGAATTTATGAAGAAGCTTTTGAGAAAAAATAGGTAGGAGATAGGAATTAAATTTGACAGGACAAGATGATGAAAAAAAAAATGGCCACTACATACCAACAGAAAAAAAAAGCTGAAATATTTCATATTGTGTAATGAAAACAAAACGTGCCATGCTCTGGCTTGGCACAGTACGGAATATAGATTGCCTGAGGCAGTTCACAATTCACTGGAGAGAGTGAGTGTCTAGGCCGCGTCTACAAGATGCTTTCATACCCAGAAACAAGAACTACAAAAGTAATTAATGTAATTATTCACGATAAATAAAGGCATAGGTACATACATACATTTAACTGCCTGTTACAATGACTTGGAATCGCGTTTTCGCGCTGAACTTTGGTTCGGAAGAGGAAAAGTGTTGTCTGTTGTCAGTGGTCACCTGAATCAAAATCAGACCAAACAGCCAGTGCCTCTCCACAACTATTGTGGGTATCACAGCATTACAATTAGTTTCAATTTAAGATCAATATTTCAGCACTAGTGATGCCACCACTAATCGCAACTAAAATAAAAAAAAAAAAAAAAAAAAAAAAAAAAAAATAAATAAAAAACGGATATTTCCACAATTTTCTCGATTTTGAAAAAATGAACAATGAAGTTTGAAATGAATTTCCCAATACTTCCTCATTACCTACTGATTAGAATAGAATAGAATAGAATATACCTTGTTTATACTACCAGCATAGGACTGAAAAGTCCCTTTACTCTCGCAGTCTAAACAAGGTCTTATATATTTGATTGGTAATAACATTACATTTTATGGAACGGGTCTGAGTTACTGTAAGTTACTGAATAAATTGTAATGGGACGTAAAAATCGTGTAAGCGCGGCTCGAAATCATCCGTAGAAGACTCTACATTGGTGAATTCACCAAGACTAGGTATAGAGTACACCAGAGTATGTGCAGATATTAAACCCGAACTAGTTCAACACAAAGAAATCGACCCAGCGTATAAACTTTTTTGCATGGAGAAGACATACAAAGTTAGATTTTTTGTGCCAAATGACGTCACACTTGTTCGAGACACAAGTGCTGTGACGTCAAAAGCTAGATATTTGTGCCAAATGAATGACGTCACAAATGTTTGAGACGCAAGTGCTGTGACGTCAAAAGTCGTCATAGTCGTCCGAGAAGAATAGTAACGTCAAAAGTATTCACATCCGTTCGAGACGCAAGCATTGTGAATTAGAAAAAAAAGAAAGGCAAATGCCGCAAATGGTTTGTTCTGTACTTAAAAAAAAAGTGAGACCATCCATCACTCCTTCCTAAGTTGTCCAATAATGAATTAAAGGTTCCTCCCATTGTCCAACTTAAAAACGTACAAATGAAGTCCAGTTTATAAATAACAAAGAACAGTAACCTCCATGGCTGATTGGGTATCACACTAGGCTTACACGCCGAAGGTTCGATTCCCGGAGAAGTCGAAGTTTTTTCGGCTCTGTGCTTGAAGTTGGGGGTGCACTCAGCCTCGTGAGGACAATTGAGTAACTCCTTTATTCGAATAGCACAAGATATAGCACTTTATTCGACCAGTGATTGCATTGCCAGTACAAAATGATGATACGAGTAGCTGAGAAGTAATACATGGTAAAGGGGGCACTTGGTAATGCTGTGTTACCCACAAAAGTTGTGAAGAACCTCTCTGCTTTACCACAAAGAATTCACGATTTAATTTGAATATCAAAGAACTAAATGCCAGCCTAATTAGCTTAGTTGGTAGTGCGTCTGCCTTGTAAGCGCTAGGCCGCGGGTTCAATTCCCGCCCGGGGCGAATTTTATCCTGATGGGATAATTATAGAGTACACCAGAGTATGTGCAGATATTAAACCCGAACTAGTTCAACACAAAGAAATCGACCCACAGCGTATAAACTTTTGCATGGAGAAGACATACAAAGTTAGATATTTGTGCCAAATGACGTCACAAATGTTTGAGACACAAGTGCTGCGACGTCAAAAGTCGTCATAGTCGTCCGAGAAGAATAGTGACGTCAAAAGTATTCACATCAGCTCGAGACGCAAGCATTGTGAATTAGAAAAAAAGAAAGGCAAATGGTTTGTTCTGTACTTTAAAAAAAAAAAGAGGGACCATCCATCACTCCTTCCTAAGTTGTCCAATAATGAATTAAAGGTTCCTCCCATTGTCCAACTTAAAAAACTACAAATGAAGTCCAATTTATAAATAACAAAGAACAGTAACCTCCGTGGCTGATTGGGTATCACACTAGGCTTACACGCCGAAGGTTCGATTCCCGGAGAAGTCGAAGTTTGTTCGGCTCTGTGCTTGAAGTTGGGGGTGCACTCAGCCTCGTGAGGACAATTGAGTAACTCCTTTATTCGAATAGCGACCAGTGGTTGCATTGCCAGTACAAAATGATGATACGAGTAGCTGAGAAGTAATACTTACATGGTAAAGGAGGCACTTGGTAATGCTGTGTTACCCACAAAAGTTGTGAAGAAGCTCTCTGCTTTACCACAAAGAATTCACGATTTATATCAAAGATTTGAATATCAAAGAACTAAATGCCAGCCTAGTTAGCTTAGTTGGTAGTGCGTCTGCCTTGTAAGCGCTAGGCCGCGGGTTCAATTCCCGCCCGGGGCGAATTTTGTCCAAACATCGTCGAAAACGTCGACTGAAACCGTACACTGCCTCGACAAAATAGATTCATCTTTTCACATCGTCGACTATGTGTCGACACAGCTTTTAGAAAAGAAAATCTCAAATCAGCGCCGGCGTACTTGGACTTTCAAAATATGTACTTAGGTATGTACTATGTAAGTATGTAGTTTTGCTTGGAGTGCCTTTTTGCTTTTTCTTTAATTCCTACTAAGGTAAAACACCCAGTCATCGACACCCTTAAGGATTTTTTCATTTTTAATTTGCTATAACTCGTCCATTTATTGAGGTAATTAAAACCTGGTGGGTTAGATTCAACTGGATGTGTAGCTTTATAGAAGTGCATTTTGTCCAACAGGACTGCAGTTAAGTATACTTAGACGCCAGTGGTGTTTACAAGAGGCCAGAAGCTGGATTACCTATTGGACAAGTGTAATGCGGCCATAACCCATGATAAGCGAAACTCCTACACCCATATTATTTATGAACAAAATGCTGGCTCTTAAGTTCGTGCTAAGCATAGTCTCAAGGCACTTAAAGTCCTACCTGACCAGTGTAAGAACATAGGAAGAAGATATTAGAAGCTCAAGGGTGGGTGACCCATGAAGACGAAGCCTCCTAAATTTTGACTTGAGACTGATCTAAGAACGATCAAAGATCATTCTTGTTCATAAATACGAGTGTTAAAGTCCTACCTGACCAGTGTAAGAACATAGGAAGAAGATATTGGAAGCTCAAGGGTGGGTGACCCATGAAGACGAAGTCTCCTAAAGACGCACCTGATCTGTCAGGATCTAAGATACTATAATAATCCATTAGAAAAAAACTCCTAAACTCGTGCCTGATCCGTCAGGATCTAAGAAGATACTAGGAGCTCCATAGTTTCAATAGGGAATACTGGAATAGGGTAACCCTACGCGTGATTCAGGGCAGCAGTACAGCACACTCTCATCTTATTAATGGTAGGAATCCCTCTCAGGTAAGGGCTCCTTCTTCTAGCTACACATTGCACAGCCTAGACACCACCACCACCTTTGTGAGCTAGAAGAATGCTCTCAACCTCTTGCGTCCCAAGAGAATCTTTTTCAAACTGAATGATTTCGGGGAGAGAGACGAGAGTCAACGATTGTAAGAGAGTTCGGTGCACACGAAACCCACAGACCGAAAAGAGATCGAAAAAGAAGACCTGTTTGTAAAGGTGTGTCCAAACATCGTCGAAAACGTCGACTGAAACCGTACACTGCCTCGACAAAATAGATTCATCTTTTCACATCGTCGACTATGTGTCGACACAGCTTTTAGAAAAGAAAATCTCAAATCAGCGCCGGCGTACTTGGACTTTCAAAATATGTACTTAGGTATGTACTATGTAAGTATGTAGTTTTGCTTGGAGTGCCTTTTTGCTTTTTCTTTAATTCCTACTAAGGTAAAACACCCAGTCATCGACACCCTTAAGGATTTTTTCATTTTTAATTTGCTATAACTCGTCCATTTATTGAGGTAATTAAGTGATTATAGACTTTTTTTAATTGTTATATACTTTTCTTTAAAACTGATTAATTTCCAATTCAATAACATTAACCATGTCTTCAGAATTAACTGATTTATCAGAAAACCCCTGTTGTTTCTATAATCGTCACTTTTTGAGAGTGCTTGTTGAAATTTTCGGAACCTTCTGTATGAGTAATCGCCCTATGTTGTAACCAGTACTCTGAGTACTGATCTTACCTACCATGAATGATATTTTTAAAGCAGTCCAATGTTTTTTTACTTATGGATATTATTACCATCACATTATTATTTCAGATATTAGATTACTGGGGTATTAGTGTGTGTACGGTTTCAATTAATATTAAACAATGATGAATTTCAATTGACACCCAAAATACTCGAGCCCCTATGAAGGTTAAGTGGAAGAGAGCGACCGAAGCATTATCGCCTTCGCTTGTCCAGGACTAAGTACCTACTTAGCCCAGGTTTCAAAAGCGATATGAAAATTAATAATAGTTATTATTTACAGTGTTCGTATAGGACTGAAAAGTTCCTTTATTCCAGCAGTAAGCTAACTATGTACTAACATGGTGGTGAAATTCTCAAAGAATGGGGCGATGTCAAAACGCATCCAAATTCAGGTGGAACGCTTTTTTAGGAGATGAAAAACACCCTCAAACTCTCCTCTCATAAAGGATCTAAGTAAAACCTAAGAAGTCCTCAACAGTGAATATGTAAGTATTCCAATTTCCAAGTAATCCAAAGTCTCAGTTTATGTCTTTTGGAAGCCAACTGTAATAAAATTCAACGGTTTCATCTTTCATTCTTTCATATCAAACTACATACTTGAGTAGTTGATATCAAAGTGTTCTAAATAAACTACGTAAACTACGGATACTTTGGTAGGTACTTGAGAATATTTTATGTTTAAATTCATAAACTTTATTTTTATTTCAGTAATAATTAAAACGAAAAATATGTAACTTCTTGTACTTGCTTGAGTAAAAATAATGAGAGCTCAATAAAATTCCTAAATAGACAGATAGACACTTACATACATACACAGATAGATGAGAGTTCTTAGAACTGAATAGGTAGAATATGTAATGTAATGTAAAAGAATTCAGAATTGACCATAATCTGTGACATTTACCTTGAGTTAGGACTCGACTCAAGTTTTGCACACAGGATAAAAAAAAGGCAACCTTTGATTAGAACACTATCTACAACAAAATGTTCTTTGGATCTATCCAAACGCTTGAAAGTAGGTTGGAATTCTATATTCTTCTGATTCATTTGGAGTTCGAACTCTTCTAATTCTATATACACATCTCAGAAATAGCTTATGGTCGGGTCCACAGTTTCATGTTGTCTCTACAAATGTTGCACATGGTTGGTATCCGAAATCGTGAGTTGCGTGAACATCTGGGCAATGGCCTACTGCTGGCTTTCCCCGGCCATAGGTTAAGCGTTAAGAAGCGAGTAGCTTGTCGTCAAATGGCGGGTAAAACCCCCCGTCAATAAACACCACACGGATCATACCAAGCTTTAGCAGATATACATTGACGCTAAACCTCTGTCACCTATCAGACAAACTCAAAAGATCAATCAGTTGAAACAATACAACACAGACCCTTGATCCTTGATCGCTCAACAAAATACACTCTGCGATCACTCAAAAGATCAATCAGTTGAAACAATACAACACACACCCTTGATCACTCAACAAAATACACTCTGCGATCACTCAAAAGATCAATCAGTTGAAACAATATACAACACAGACCCTTGATCACTCAACAAAATACACTCTGCGATCACTCAAAAGATCAATCAGTTGAAACAATACAACAACACAGACCCTTGATCACTCAACAAAATACACTCTGCGATCACTCAAAAGATCAATCAAAACTCTGATATCACTCAACACCGACAACATATTGTGTGTTGCAAGTCTACTATTAGCAGTTAATACATTGACGTTAAACCTCTGTCACCTATCAGACAAACTCAAAAGATCAATCAGTTGAAACAATACAACACACAAACCCTTGATCGCTCAACAAAATACACTCTGCGATCACTCAAAAGATCAATCAAAACTCTGATATCACTCAACACCGACAACATATTGTGTGTTGCAAGTCAGACCCTTGATCACTCAACAAAATACACTCTGCGATCACTCAAAAGATCAATCAGTTGAAACAATACAAAACACAGACCTGTTGCAAGTCGGTACGATTTCCACAGTTTATCCAAGGTTTTATCCGATCCAATAGATCATGTATTATTCTCTCTAATACAGAGGTTCTCAAACTGGGGGGCGTGGAGACAAATCAGGGGGGGCGCGAGCTTTTCCTATAAAAAAATCAAATTTATACCAAAATTACCACTTCTTGCTAGTTGTCTGGATAGCCTCCAGACGTCTATGGTTAGGTTAGTAATATTCTAACCTAGGTCAGCATATTTTGCCCTTAAGAGGTGTGTTGAGCAGAATCAGACTAAGTTGGGTTTGATAGGTTGATGGTTTCATTTATGGTCGTATTATGGGCTATAATAGGACATAAAGTGTAGCGCTGTGTACGCGTACATCACATAAATAGTCGAACCTGATGTCTAATTGGGACCCGTCTAAATAGGAAACAGGACATAAAGTGTAGCGCTGTGTACGCGTACATCACATAAATAGTCGAACCTGATGTCTAATTGGGACCCGTCTAAATAGGAAACCTGGATAAACGGGGAAAATCGTGGCCCTTCATTTGTGATTGAGAATTACTTTTGTAATTGGGAAACCTGGATAAAAGAAAAAAATTGCCGGTCCCTTGCATTCCCAAAACCTATTGCCTACTCCATAACTATGTAGATGAAGGTACCTACGACCTGCTAGAACAGGTGGATTTTCTGTCCATTCAGTTTCTATTGTCTCTACCACTACCTCTCTGCCGGACCACACCACAAAGGACGTGACAATGTCTCTACCACTACCTCTCTGCCGGACCACACCACAAAGGACGTGACAATGCCTCTACCACTACCTCTCTGCCGGACCACACCACAAAGGACGTGACAATGTCTCTACCACTACCTCTCTGCCGGACCACTATTTTATTTTCACATCTTAATTACCGACTGTAGATAGCTCCAGATTTGAACAGTAATCTCAGATTTCTCAGTTCTAAACCGATTCAATTAGGGAGATCGCTAATATTTTGAACCGTTAGAGGAGGATAATGCAAGATTCTCAGTTCTAAACCGCTCCAATTAGCGATTTAGCGTCAAATTAGCGTGAATAATCCAAATCTAACCCACATCTTAATTACCGACTGTAGATAGCTCCAGATTTGAACAGTGATCTCGGATTTCTCAGTTCTAAACCGATTCAATTAGGGAGATCGCTAATATTTTGAACCATTAGAGGAGGATAATGCAAGATTCTCAGTTCTAAACCGCTCCAATTAGCGATTTAGCGTCAAGTTAGCGTGAATAATCCAAATCTAACACTAACACTAGAGAGATGCCGACCGTGATAGTAGTAATAATATTAATTGAAGACCGATCATCAATAATGTGCTAAGTGCCAAAAAGTTCAAACTGCGATAATGAGGTTTTTCTTCCTGGTTTATCCACGGGCACATACCACTACCCTCATCTATCGGGATTTTTTTAATTTTTTGGAACGTTGTGGAGCTTAGCGAGTTTTACAGAGTACCATGTTCACTGGTACATAGTACGTGAATCCATTTTATATTTTTGGCACAAAGCAGATTATTGATGATCGGTCTTCAATCATGATTTAGTGATTTTAAATGATAATACAGTGGTTAGAGGGTTAGACCGTGTTCGACACTTTGAAGATTATTGAACGAATGAAGTAAGAAGTAAGTTCAAAGTTTTAACTTTTCTGGAGATGTTTGATGGAGGGATCTGTTACTGCTGGTATCTTATCGTCCCGAAAGCGGAGAGGGAAGAAAGACAGGATAGGAGGGGCAAGCCAGCCGTTCCGAGAACGAATTCTGTCCTCCTTCTCGGGACGATTCGGGATTCCCTCTAGGGAACCTCTTGATGTTCTTAGAAAGTGGCCACATCGAACCGCCCGCAATGCCAGCACAGTTTCTGTCAAGGGGAAATTATTCTCTAAAGAAAAGAGAACACAAACCCACAGGTCGACAATTGAAACAAACGAAGAGAAAATCCCACGCATCTCTCGGGATTCGAACCTGCAGTCCTGCATTTCTTGTACCCTCGTTTTCACCAGATGAGCACCTTGAGTGCCTGATCTGCACCAACATGCTACTGTCTCAGCACTCCTTACATCCCCAGGACTACAATCTCAAGTGTTTGTTGGTCTCTGAAGGTGTGTGCATACATAGTCGACCAGTCATCAATCAATGTCGACTGAACCCACACTGCCTCGATAACATAGATTCACCTCGTCGTTCAAAGGCCGGTCAACTATGTTTGGACACACCTTCAGAATATTAAGAAACAGGTCCGGCCTAGTCTCCAAGCCTGCTCGAAAGCTAACAAACATTTCAACAGAAGCTTGGTAAACCCGGACATCAGTAAAAAGTGTGTGTAGCACTATCGGAACGTCTAATAATAGTTCTCCCTGAGTTATAAATAGGATGATAGAGCTACTAGGTGGTCATTTGTGCACTCAGGCAAGTGATAATCACACGAGGTATAATAATGGGCATTCATATGCAACCATGTAATAGACTAGGGACTAGGTTATATGAATATGACCTTTCCAATGATGTGCGGGACTGTACGAGGGATTGATAGAGGAAGGCATTTGAAAAACTGGGAAAATCTAGAAGCCAGAAGATTAATGAAGAGAAATACCATCATATACTTGATTGAATATACCATATACTTGAAGAGAAATACCATATACTCGGTAACTTTGTGCAGGTCCATTTTAACTTTTGGGATGTATGAAAAACGAATACTACTTCCGTTCCGGAAAACGTTCCACACATCCCAAAAGAAATGCCTTAGACCTGAGCTGTTTCCTCTTCGGCCGACACAAACTATTGCTGCAAATTTTGCTGCCATCTAAACAAGGAGGATTCAGCTCTTTTTGATAGGAGCTGTAACAACGGAGGTCTTATCGTCCAGAAATCGAAGAGGAGGACAGCATAGGAAAAAGCTGGCCGTTCCGAAAGTGAACCTTATCGGACGGGAATGGATCCCGTTCCTATGACTTAGCCCTTACAAGACCGGCGGGGTATACTCTCCAAGCTAACTAGGCTGGTATAATGGAAAAGTCTTCTCATCACCGCTGTGAGATTCAAAGGGTTAAACGTCAGTATTGCAATTCACACTCTCCGCTCTCCTATATAATATAATATAATCGTATATTTACGGGCGAACCCATTGTAAAACATCAAAATATTTACATACAGCAGAAAAAATACATAAACAATACAAGATTAAGAACAATAATTAACGCTAAACATAATATGGTAAACAGGTCAAAATAAAAAATATCACAGTTAAATCACATTTCATTTGCAGCGCGCATCATTCTATTGATGGGGGCATAAAATTGATAATTTGTATCACACTTTTCAATATAAAATGTTTTGCAATGTCTAACATGACGACTGCAATCTAAAGTAAGAAGCTCAATTAGTTTAGAACAGTCCACCTCACCCCTGACGAGTTTGTCAAAGAATCGAATGTCGTGGTGTTCCCGCCTAACAGAGAGAGGGACGACAGCAGCATCCTGTCCAAACCTAAAACGATGGTACCACAGGAACCTCTTCTGGACTCTTTCAAGTGCATGAGCCTGAACTTCATAGTGTGGAGACCATACGATAGAGCCATACTCGAGAAGGGAACGAACAAGTGCCTTGAAGAGTGTACAGAAAGCCTCAGAAGAAAGTCCCTTAGAGTTCCTAAAAACATAACCAAGGACACGATGACAACTCAAAGATACTTTGTCAACATGAGAAGAGAACGAAAGAGTTTTATCAAGATAGATACCAAGGTCGCAGAGTGTCCACAGAAATCGCACTAATGTCATCATGTGGTAAGTTTTCATAATAAAATAAAATTATATTATAATTACATTACACCAGGCCATCCCCCCCCCGTGAGTTGAGTTTTTGCGGCCCACCAACTCTCTACCTTGGTCTCTTGCGGCCCTCGGGTGCCCTAAGGTTGGACAACCCTGAGCTAGATAATATTTCTAGTCTAGTTGAAAGAACGAAGAGACTTCTAAGTTTCTCGAGAATTTAGCATTTGGTTTGTCTGGTCCTTGCGACGCTGAGTGCACTCCTAACTCCGAGCACAGAGCTGAAAAACTTCGACATCGCCGAGAATCGAACCCTGGACCGGCGTGTAAATGTCTTGGTCTACTACCAGGTAGAATATTTATGTAAAGCAACCATTCCGAATGAACCTATGTTTGTACCCCACTGAATTGTTCCAAAGAAATACGCAGGGTTTAATGAGATTATAAAGAAAGAAATTATGTCATTTTTGAAGCATCAAACTCCTCATTATGGGTTCTACTCTACTATATCCTAATCCTAAGGCATCAATATTGATATCCTAGTGCCCTATATTTGTATTTATTACTTTCTTTCTACATTATTTAGAATGAGAGTGAGAATCTTCACAGATGTGAGTGTAAACATCTTGTTTAAACAAAACATGAACCGATATCCTGGTGAGCATATTCCAGATGAACATTGTGTACTCCGTGAGAGCAAAAGGATCCTTTCTGTATATTTTCGTTTAGTTTAGTTTTCTATGGACTCCATACATCAGCTTTCCCGTGCGCTTGTCACCACACCAGGGCAGTCGAAAGCTATTACGATACACACACGAAACCAAAACATGCGACAAAAAGGTTGTGTGATGTGGTGCACGTTTATGACATGACAACATTGCTTATATTGCATTTGGTCGGTATATGGGAGTCGTTTGGAGGGTAAAATGGGTGTTGGAGTCCAATGTATACAAGAAGTCAGGTTGGGTGGTTGGGGTTCAACTATTTATAAATCCCAGGAACTCTTGGACCAACCAAAGAGGTTGTTAAAAACATGTTCAACTATTTGTAAATCCCAGGAACTCTTGGACCAACCAAAGAGGTTAAAAACATGGCTTTACCTACACAAATTCAAATAGTTTTAAATGGAAAACCCTTGAACCAGTAAAAGGCATCAAAAATGGGTGTGTCCTACATACACATAGTGCTGTCAGAAAATAATGCCTATGTTTATATTTGGCTTGAATCTTAAATACATACAAGGTACAGAATTATTTGGCAAAGGGCACATTTTTCCCTGACTTCTTTCGTGAATTGGCCAATAGACATGAGGGTCTGTGGCCATGAGTAGGTAAAAGATCAGGTTATGGTAAAGTAATAAAGGCAAAGGACAGGATTGGATGGCGGTGCCCGACCCAAAGTTTGTGGCCTATTCCACGAATTCTGACGTCAGACGTCACGCGCTGAAGATATTGACAAACGTCACGACGTTTTATCCTCGAGTGAATAGAGAGTCAACGATTGTAAGAGAGTTCGGTGCACACGAAACCCACAGACCGAAAAGAGATCGAAAAAGAAGACACCTGTTTGTAAAGGTGTGTCCAAACATAGTTGAAGACGTCGACAGAAACCGTACACTGCCTCGACAACATAGATTCATCTTTTCACATCGTCGACTATGTGTCGACACAGCTTTTAGAAAAGAAAATCTCAAATCAGCGCCGGCGTACTTGGACTTTCAAAATATGTACTTAGGTATGTACTATGTAAGTATGTAGTTTTGCTTGGAGTGCCTTTTTCTTTAATTCCTACTAGGTACTGAAGCATCTAAAGCTGCCGCTTTTTTAGATGATCCTGGTGACTTCAGCATTTCAATTCGTTTAATACTTAAGTAAGCATCTAAGCCTGCCTCTTTTCCAGGTGACTTACCTAAGCATTTCAAAATACGTATGAAATTCCCTTTCAAAATAGGTAAGGATTTTAGTATGAAAAATAAAATGGTTCATTGATCTCATTAACTAAACCAAATCGGTGGGCGTAGGAATCGAAGAGACCATTTCTGTGAAGGTCGCTCTACTTTCGCTCTAGCATTGTTCTCTCATAGTGACCCAAACCAGAGATCACTATGAACTCTATAGATTGAATGGCTATTGACTACAATAGGTTACCTTACCTACTGTGTGTGTTTTGGGGTTGCAAAAAATACTATGGTCGAAGTTTACTACAGGTATAGGTACCCACACAATGTAATAGAAATAAATAAATACGTAGGGCAACAAGATACAAGATGGGTTCCTCTTTTTTGTTCAAAGGGACACGCACACGGTAGTAGAGAGGGAAACAAGAATTTATTTCGTTCGTAGTTCCTAGGTACTCGAGCATTATTTTTTAATGTGTCCACACGCAGTCTCCTCTGCATGTATACTGTGGAATAATACTTAATGATTTTTAACAATTTAATTGACCTGTTCTTTACATCTACCAAATTATAGGAAGCTCTATTGCACCACAATCTTCCTTTATAAAGAAATTCACTGCTACAACCACATCAGGGTTTATAGAGTACCTATGTACCTATCAAAGCAACTCATTCTTCAAAAGCCTCATAACCACTTAAAAGGGCTTCAGAATTTCGGATACTAGTTTAAACAATGAGGAAAGACATGTGGGTATCCGGCATTCCACGTGTTAAAGAGCTACCTACTTACCACTTATTTTAACATGCAAAACAACACTTTCTGTCTCATAGGTTCCAAGCTGTGTCCACACATAGAGTCGATGTCGTCGATATGTGTGGACACAGCTTTATGGTACTTAAGGGACGTATACATATGTATGGACACAACTTTATGGTACTTAAGGTACCTACGTATGTAAGTAATGTGATAGAAAGTTAAACCATGCTCTATTACTTACCGGTAAGGAAGCGTTGTGCAATCCGCTGTCCAGTTGAGAGGGCAACTTCTTCTCCGGCTTATTCTTCGAGCGTTTCGCTTTGCTCTCCAAATACTTCTGTTTGAGGAGCAGTGTCTCCTGAATGTCCCGTTCCACCAGTCCGTTAAACGAATGATCGTAACGCGGCACACAGTCGCTCTGATGGCGACGATAGTTCTCGATTCGACGACGTAAACGGTCGACGACGGCTTGACGCTTGGGAGGCAAGGCCTCTGTCATGCCCTGGGGGGTGCGTGGGATGAGTGCCCCCCCACCCCCTCCCCCTCCCGGCTCTACCGGATCCGTCACGCAATCACCGTACCCCGCCAGCTTACCAATGGATGCATCCCTGCAACATACATAGTAAAGGGAAGAAGGAGGTTAGGGTACTTGTTCAGAAGACCAATCAATGGAAAATTGCCACAAAAAGGAGCTGTCACAAATGAGCAGTACCCAGTGTTATCATAGGGTTATGTTAAACGCAAGAGGGAGCTTTGACAATTTGAGCCATGACCAGTGTAATACATAATAGAGTTAAGTAGGTTAAACACAAAAAGGAGCTTTCTTCTTAATTGGCGTGGCTTCTGAATAATTTCCGAGATTTATTATGTAGAACTAAAATAACCCTCAGTCTGGCTGGGGAACTTTAAACAGGGCGGATACTTAAAATGGGAAAATTGAGCCTCTATACTTAAGTGGGAATGACTTTTTCTAGATACTTGGTCCGGAGCCTTTGTAAGTGGAAAAGGTTGCCATTTCCCTATGTCCGGAGCCTTCTGCGGACCTCTGTAAGTGGGAATTTGTAGGAAAGCATAGCATTTTCCTCTTTCCTCTTCCTCCAAACCAGCACTGGGAAAAAAATCGTGGCCCTTTCATTTTTTTACTAAAAAACCTGTTTAAATGGGAAAGCCGAGCCTCTATCTATAAGTGGGAAGATACTCGGTACGGAGCCTCTGTAAGTGGGAAAGGTTGCCATTTTCCTAGGTCCGGATCTCTGTAAGTGGGAATTGGTAGGAAAGCAAAGCATATTCCTCTTCCTCCAAACCAGTGTTCACATTTACCTCTATAAGTGGGAATAGGAAAATGGCAACCTCTCTAAGTAGGACACTTTTTAACTGGGAAACCTGGATAAGTGGGAAAAAATTGTCGGTCCCTTGGATTCCCACTTAGACAGGTTGAACTGTATTATATTTCAAACCTTTTTTTTATGAGGAGGAAAAATCTTTATGACTTCTCCAGCATGGTGTGGAGGGTATGCTGGAGTCACGGCTCAAGGTATGGTGTTTCGCCCTTCTGTGGTACCATTCCTGGCTGCTCAACCTGCTAAAAAACCTCCCCGCTCTTCTTTCTTTGTCCCGGAACTTTTCTGGCACCATTCCTGGCCGCTCAACCCGCTAAAAAACCTCCCCGCTCTTCTTTCTTGGTCCCGGAACTTTTCTGTTATGACTTTGGGAATATATTTCAAACCTAGTTGAACCTTTGGAATCCCATTGGAGTCCTCTTCAAGAAAAACTTTGATTAATATTAATAATAATAGACTCTTGAGTGGAAGGTAACCACTAGGCGAGGTTAACGCCAGAGGCATTTTCTACCACCTAACCCTTGATTAGCTGAAACTACCCAACACTTTGTCTGATTGGAATGAAATTTGGCAAACATATACAACACTTGAAGGTCGTTTTTTCATTAGACTGTAGACTCGACGGAGCAATTTCTCAGAGTTCTACAGTTCACTGAACCACTAGATTAGGACCATGGTAGATCCCTCATTAAACCTATTTTGTTGATGGGTTAAACCCGAGATAAGATTATAGATAGATTTATAGAATACTTGGGGCATATTTCAATTAACCATTTTGCTAGTTTGTACCGTATATGCCGAAAAAAAAGTTGGCAACCCTACTTTGGAGCCCCATTGGAGTCCTCTTCAAGAAATCCTTTGATTAGCTGAAACTACCCAACACTTTGTCTGAATGGGATGCAATTTGGCAAACATATAGGTACAACACTTGACGGTCGTTTTTTCATTAGACTGTAGACTCGACGGAGCAATTTCTCAGAGTTCTACAGTTCATTGAACCACTAGATTAGGACCATGGTAGATCTCTCATTAAACCTATTTTGTTGATGGGTTAAACCCGAGATAAGATTATAGATAGATTTATAGAATACTTGGGGCATATTTCAATTGACCATAGAGCATAGACTAAGTACATGCATTTATCAATAAAGGTAAGAGAGTAAGTAAATCCTTACAAATTAATCATCAAACTCAGTTATTTTATTTGTCTGTTCTTGATATTCTATCATTTGAAGATTGAACCATAGATCATAGAATAAGTACATGCATTTATCAATAAAAGTAAGAGAGTAAGTAAATCCTTACAAATTAATCATCAAACTCAGTTATTTTATTTGTCTGTTCTTGATATTCTATCATTTGAAGATTGTGTAGGAATTTTAAGTACACGTACCTTGAAACAAAATGAAGCCAGAAGCATTGAGTAGTAAAACACTGAGGTTTTAAAACACTTGTATTGTTTATTTATTTAATTTATCACTGATAATTAATTAGCCGAATTAGGTTTTTAATTAATTTTCACTTGTTTCACACACAAAAAATCGTTAAACGCACATCTTCACAGTTTCGCCATTGTAAACAGACTGACGAGCAATGTTGCCAGTTTCCAGCATTTTTTCAAGCTTCCCCTTTTGTCCCCAAAAGTGTCAGGGGAAAGAGAAAAAATCCCCGAAAGACGTAAAAAAGTCCCTCGATACAAGGGATCTATTTTTGCTTGACACTCGGCAACATTGGACATTACTTCCTCAGTTTTAACGTAAAGCCACGTCCACACCATTATCCACAACACGAAACATCAATAGATACAGGGTCCGCCTAAATCCATAATCCATAGATCCAACAAGAGAGAAAGAGTAAAAAATGGAAAATGGAACAGTTGCATTTTTTGGGTAAAATTTATGATAAAAAGGTCAATTTCTATGAAAAAAAGTTGTGAAAAATCCAAATCTGAGGTCAAAACTCCGAAAAAATAACTGTAAAAGGTCAAAAATTCAATTTTTATTTTCCGTCAGCATACAGGATCCGCCTAAATCCATAGATCCAACAAGATTATCCGACCGGTTGGAACCGTTTGGTTTGGTCCAATGCCGTTTGAATACTCATTGTTTACGTGAGTGACGTCATTCATTTCACCGTATGAGTTTGAATCTCAGGCCGTGGTTATGAACAGGGCCATCGTAGGACATCGTCGGACTTTTTGCGTGTAAAGTTGGCGGGAAATTCGAATTTTTGAGGGTAAACATAGGTATGGACATGAGAGTTAGGTATTATACATTTTGGTGTGCTTTAAATTTTCTACTGCATAGAGGGATAGAGGGAACAACACTCAGTTTTTTTTTTACTTAAGATCCTGTCTGTATGTTGATCATAGAAAACTAAATACATAAGGTCAAGTAATCTACTAAGTGAAATATTTGATTATAATATAATATTTGATTCAAAGAGTATACTTACAGGAATGCCCAGATATTCCCTATCAAGATTCATGAGTTTCATTTCATAGTCGGACACTCTGTCTTGGCTTTTGGATTCAAATACGAATGTGACGGTATCTGCATTGTCTTGGGCTTTCATGGTCAATGTGTCTTCGTTTCCTGCACACTTCATGATTTTGGTCATACTGAGAAAGAAGAGAGAACATGATTTGGATACATTACAGGGGCATTTGTATTTCTAAGAAAAAAATGACGGGTTAACTTGATCCTCCCTCTCCCACATATCCTGCCTAAATCCAAATCTCTTAGATCCTAATGGAACAAAGAAAAGGACTTGGCTGCTATGACAGGTTAACTTGATCCTCCCTCTCCCACATATCCTGCCTAAATCCAAATCTCTTAGATCCTAATGGAACAAAGAAAAGAACTTGGCTGCTACACTGTTGATTCTATGTTTGGTAGCCCTCTACTTTGGGTTTCTAGCTTTTGTTCCTCCATTTTCAACCTTTGTGAGGTAAATACCTACCTAAGTATGCTGTGATATCTTAGTGACAATGAATCAGTCTTTATTACCTGGCAAGGTTGATGCCCATGGAAAGGTTTCTATCACATCGGTACATACAGGATCCGCCTAAATCATATATGTTAGGCTTAGGGGTACCTATAAAAAAAATCTGACAAGAATGAAAAAAAAAGTAAAAAGACAAGTATTAAAAGACTTCCTTCCATTCGAATTTCTGAAAAAGATAAACAAAAACAAAAAAAATGTAAAGAGCTGAACGGTTATAATCGGTTGGAAGATACATGATTTCACCAAACTTCAGTATTCAAACTCATACGGTGAAATGAATGACGTCACTCATGCAAACAATGAGTATTAAAACTATTTAAAACGGCATTATTGGACCAAACGGTTCCAACCGGTTGGATGAAATGAGTAAAAAAACTCGCCCCCTGTGTATTTTGCGGGCGATTCAAATTTGTAAACAAACATTGCCAGAGCGGCAAACCGGTTTCTTACTTTAACCAGAGTAACCAGACCAGAATAACCAGATTACCAGAACAACTGAACAAACAAATTAACAAAAGGAAAAGTACCAAAAAAGTTTTTCTTTCTTAAGGAAAAAGGAAATATATAATATACATACTGCTTTATAATAAGGAAATATATCTTGGATAATGGTAAATATAAAGTCCTTTTTTACCCACCTTTCTACACATAATGTCCTCCTTGACTGGACAATTTCTTTACTCACCCCCAAGTAGCAAGAATGAAGAACAGCTGACTAAACACTTGGGTGTTTCTGTCACCTAATTACAGTCACATAATCAGATATCAAAAAACACTTCACCATTTACTCACACAATGTTCAACTTATTTCCCATATTTTCTGCACAGGGAGATAATCCAGACCAGAATGGAACCTCTGTCCAAACAGATGAACAACAATATTTGCACCTCCTGGACAAGATCATAAAGACGATAATCAGATATCAAAAAACACTTCACCATTCTCACACAATGTTTAACTTACTTCCCATATTTTCTCCACAGGGAGATAATCCAGACCAGAATGGAACCTCTGTCCAAACAGATGAACAACAATATTTGCACCTCCTGGACAAGATCATAAAGACAGGACACAAGAAATCAGACCGTACCGGAGTAGGAACCCTGTCTCTGTTTGGTGCCCAAATGAGATTTGATTTAACCAATGGAACATTCCCACTCCTCACTACAAAGCGAGTATTTTGGAAAGGAGTCGTTGAAGAGTTACTTTGGTTCATTAAAGGTTCTACCAATGCCAAGGAATTGTCAGACAAAGGAGTCAAAATCTGGGACCCCAACAGTACTCGAGAGTATTTGGACTCCATAGGACTTGTTGACAGGAAAGAAGGTGAAGTTTTTTTTTTTTTTTTCTGCATCGACTGCATCACATCAAAATGGGCATTTATGAAAACATATATTAGATGACATAATACATTTTTATTATTTCAGGTGATTTAGGTCCAGTGTATGGATTCCAATGGCGTCACTATGGAGCTGAATACAAGGACATGTTTACCGACTACACAGATCAAGGGATTGATCAACTTCAAAACATTATTAACACCATTAAAACAAATCCCAATGATCGGAGAATCATTATGTGTGCTTGGAACCCCATTGATATGCCTAAAATGGCCCTACCACCTTGTCATTGCTTGGCACAGTTCTATGTGGCAGATGGTAAACTCTCGTGTCAACTATACCAGAGATCAGCCGATATGGGTCTTGGTGTACCATTCAACATTGCCAGTTATTCATTGCTGACCTATATGATTGCTCATGTCACTGGCTTACAGGTAAGTTGATACCTGACCTAACTTGCTCTTAATATTCCTCCACAGCAGAAAATATTAATTTATTACATTGGTAAAGATTAATTACCGGAGGAGATGGTGAAACTGGGGAATATACGGGACACGCGTGTCCCGTACGGGACATTTTGAAAAGTGCCCAAAATACGGGATGTCCCAGGAAATATGGGACGTCTGGCAACCCTAGATACAACCCATCAGTTAAACATAGATATCCTTATCAAAACTCCATTTCAACTTCGTTAACTGTTGAAATATCTCCTTAATCAGCTAATTTATCTTATTTATCGTCTTTCAGAGAACCAGCAACATGACCAACTCCAAAGGTTATCGTCGTGGTACCCGAGACTTGTTCTCCAGACCATTCAGACGACATGGAACCATCCCTCTGTCGGTGTATATGAAAGTGTACAAAGTTGGTGACATTGTAGACATTAAGGTAAGAACAATGATTTGGGTTGTTACATACACTAAAAGCCTTCTGCAAGGCTTAGGTGTAGGGACAAACAGCCTTGTAGGTCTGGAACTCTACTGGGGTCTGTGACAGGTTCTGGTTCCTGATCAAAGTGTTCTCTGGTACGGTCCCAAGGCACTTGAAAAGACATTTTATTGACCCTCTTTGGTAGGGACCAAGTGCTGAGTCAATCTTGGCCTGTAAAGTACAGGATCATACCTGACTGAGAGTGTGCTGTATCTAATGAAATATTGATTCCTTGGGGAGAAAAATTTGTTTGGGTGTGGACATGGTAATATAATGATCTAGTGTCTTATCTTCTTATGTCTTCACTATCTTGAGAGAAGACATGGAGTTTGTTATATTATAAATCGGTTTTTATCTTTCATCTCAAATGTTTCATAGTAGAAATGTTGTGAGTCCTAACATAATACCCAAACTTTACTTAGATTCTCTACTGCATATTATTAATAATATTCCATTTTTCTTTTGTTTTCTAGGGACATGGTGCTGTACAAAAGGGTATGCCATTCAAAGATTACCATGGTAAAACTGGACGAGTATTCAATGTAACACAACATGCTGTAGGAGTCATTGTCAACAAAAGAGTCCGTACTAGAATTATCCCCAAGAGGTAATTGTTTGTGTTAATATTAAGAACTTGTGTTTAAAACAATGCTACAATGTAATGTACATCCTTCCCTCCCTCTGGGGGGGAAAATAAAATCCCTCCAAGGCTTCTTTCCTGATGAATCACTGAATTTAATTCGGTGACCATCTGTGCAGTCACACACTGCAAGCTTTTCCTGGCCCCACTCATTCTGTTTGTGTGAGGAGGCAAATAGTTTATTGCTGCACAGATGGTGAAAACCCCATTATTCCATCAGACAAACTTCTTTAGGTTGTGTTTTTTTTTTTTTTTTACATCAATGTAATATTAAAAAGGTTCCCTCTTTTTTCACCTTCACAGAATCAATGTGAGAATTGAGCACATCAAACACTCCAAGTGCCGAGAAGATTTCCTCAAGCGTGTCAAGGAAAACGAACTGAAGAGGAAAGAGGCCAAAGAGAAGGGCATCAAAGTAAACCTGAAGAGACAACCTGCCCAACCCCGACCTGCCCATATTGTGTCTGGCAGAACCGCACCTGTTATGCTAGCTCCTATTCCTTACGAATTCATTGCTTAAATAAATCTTATGTTGTGTTTTGTAAAGTATATTTATATGAGTTGGGGATTTACTTTTTTCTTTTCCAAATTCTCTCTGCAGGGTCTATACAAATTCTCTCACATGGCACTCTAAGCTTTAAAAAGTTGGGGGGGGGACAGTTACAATAAGAAAACCTCAAAGAAGTTTCACATACAATACACAAGAACAAAAAAAGGAGTTTAGACAGATGACTTGTGTTCAATTTAGTTATCATCAGATTCAATTTTGGGTGCCAAATAATAACGAATGTGACCAATGTCATCAATCTTGAATTCAACAACCAGAGGAACATCAAGTGACATGGACAAACATACCTGAAACATCAAAAAAATTAAAATACATGATTTTAAATTCAATGATTGAATCTCAATTGAAAAAAAAAAAAATGTTAAGTTTAACCTATAACAATAAAAGCAAAATCTTAGTGTGAATATTGAAGACCCATTTCTAACATCCTACATACCTGATTGGATAGGGGAGCAGCCTTGGCAAAGTTGAGAAGGTACCGGCAAGCAAAGTTCAAACTGACAGGTTCTTGCATCTCCACAGTCACAGCCTCTTCCTCCTTATCAACATGAGAAATTAAAATACATGAGTTTGAATTCAATGATTTAATAAACTGTAAACCTCAATTGAAAAGAAAAAAAAATGTTAAGAACCTATAACAATAAAAGCAAAATCTTATGTACTGACAAAAGGTATAATTTAGTGTGAATATTGAAGACCCATTTCTAACATCCTACATACCTGATTGGATAGGGGAGCAGCCTTAGCAAAGTTGAGAAGGTACCGGCAAGCAAAGTTCAAACTGACAGGTTCTTGCATCTCCACAGTCACAGCCTCTTCCTCCTTATCAACATTTCCAGTCTGGGCTAGCTTGATGTTGGCTGAAATGGAATACATATGACAAAAATGACATTTGGAAGAAGGGTACTCAAAAATTACTTTGAGTGCTGCTACTCTATTTGCAAAAAAAATCAACAATGGTTCATTGGTTCCTTACACTTCTCAGAGAACATTATTTGATATTACTTGTCCAATATTGCTTTTTCTCTGAAATTTAATACAAAGGCACATACATACAAGGTGTTAAGTTTCCCAGAGTCCATACTTCTCACAGGAACACCTACCTGAACCAATATCTCCTGTGGCAGAAAATTTGACTCCTTCTTTGGTACAGGAAATGTTGATGGATTCTCCAAATTGAGCCAAGTCTCTGCATATTCTGGCAAATTCACCGGATGGCATTTTCACAACACAGGCATAGTCAGTTTCCTGAAATGAAAATGAAAGGGAAAAAATAAATAAATTATTAGTGTTATTGGTAAACATAGGTATGGACATGAGAGTTAGGTATTATATAATGGCTTACCTTATTTTATAGTTGACTAGGGTTCTTAGTTGGGGATTATTATTTACACCGACTCGAGTTTTGCCTCACTCGTAGGCTTTTTCAAGGTCAAGAAGATAACAAGATCAAGGTATTATACATTTTGGTCTGCTTTAAATTTTCTACTGCATAGAGGGATAGAGGGAACAACACTCAAACAGTTTTATTATTTATTTTTTTTACTCAAGATCCTGTCTGTATGTTGATCATAGAAAACTAAATCTCCCACTTACAGGGAAAGCTTATTAACCAACTGACAAATCATATTGTTGATTGGGTTAGGAGTTATGTGTTATCATTTATCAACTATTTCGAACGAAACTCGTGTTAGTGGTTAGTCCAACATACAATACTTTATCAATAATATTCGTACCTAGTTGTAGAGTACATGGACTTACATTGTAAGTTATGTACTATCAAAAGAGATGTGTTGCCAAGCAGTTTGGTCAAATGTTAAAGTATGTCTACGCTATGATCGGTATATCGATTGTAGTAAATACGTTCGTACAGTCTTGACGCTGTTCTACGTCAATCGACTTTATTATTGTTCAGTCTGTTTGCCTGTGTTTGTTTTAAGGCAACAGACGCGAAAACATCGAGTACCTACTAGAACTGAACACGAACACGCGTCTATGAGTCAATCGATGCGACTACACTATAAGAATAGAATAGAATATACCTTGGTTATCCTGCCAGAATGACACTGAAAAGTCCCTTTACTCCCGCAGTCTAAACAAGGTCTTATTTATTTTCATAGGTAGGGTTTACAAATATGCAAATACGAGTATAAATATAAACCTTGTTTAAATTAAAAAAAAAAAAAAATTCCTGTGTCTCATAAATCTTTCAATAATACAAGATATAGGTACACATAGACGCCATGAAGCACACCTTTCGATCGCTTTACTGTTATGAGCACACCTTTGAACTAGTTATGTACGTTTCCAAAGTTACATAAAATCATGTAATCAGTACCTACCTATGGTCATGTGCGATATCATACCTTATTTTCGTTTGATAACTATTAATGATGTATGAAAATTATGTAATGAACTTACATTTTAACCAGACCTTTCATTAATCGTGAGATTTTGTTAATCCTTTTACTCGACCACTTTTGTTTGTCCTAAACTACTCTACAGAGAAAGTGTTTCTTTTTCTGGAATCGAACCACACCACGAACCTTGGAATGCAATATCATCACTTGGTTTTCTCTAAATATGTAGTTCATAGACAAACATGGTCTTTGAGACCATTGTCCACACAATTTCCCTCCTCAAAGGCATAAAAATAATCATGAATTGTTAGGATAAGAAAAGTAAAAAGGCAATCAGTAGATTTGGTTTCTATTGTAATCAACGTCTGATAACGTCCTACTGTTTATCAGCTACCTTTTCCCTTATCAGTGTAGAATTGAAAGGTCTATTTCGATAGTTTTATCTCCCCGAATCAAAGCTAACATCATGAAGTTTTTATGTAAAGCTCAGAATAGTGTTATCAGCTGTTGGCGTAACGTGTTTTCAACTGTTCACATTTTAGGTAGTTAGTGTCCATTTTCTCATATTTCCCTATTTTCTAAGAATCAAAAACAATTTTAAAAAGATGAAAAACACCTAATGACAAGTGAATTCCGTGTCCGAATTCAAAACAAACTCCAAAACCGCTTATTTTCTGGATTAAAGTTCGGTTCAGGCTCGAGGTGTTTTGTAATCTCGTTCTGAGGTTCGACTCCCAGGAGTGACATGTAAAATTAGCAGCGTCATTTGGAGGTGAAAAGACTAGTAATTTGTGCAACAAGTTAATACCGTACATATTTCCGTCTTAAGAACCGGAAAATTAGGTTTAAACTTTGATTTTTGTTGTACTTCCGTCTAAGAGTTCAAATGGCGATCATTCGGTATTATTCAAAACCGGGCATCGGTGCGGGCGAAAAGACGAAGAAATTGAAAGCGGTTCCGAAGGTGATTTCTGACATCGAATCCGAACTGTGCTATAACATTGAGATCTCTAGAGAGCTGACTCCGGTAGAGTTGGACAAGTTGCATTGGATTTTGAACTCATCGTTTGAGTGCAGGAAGTTGTCCTCGCATACCAACTTTAAGGATAATTCCAACGTGATTGAAGTGGGACCCAGGTGAGTGATGAAAAAAAAAGGAAGAAGAAGGATAGATAGAGGGAACTGTAACAACGGAGGTCTCATTGTCCTGAAATCGAAGAGAGAAGGAGGACAGGATAGGAACAAGGCAGGCTTTACCGCTTTACGAGAACAAACCTTATCTGTTTAGGATAAAGTCCGCCCGCTAGGAAATGGAACCTGCGACCTACCGCTTACAAGGAAGGTGCGCTACCCTCCATGCTAAGTAGGCTGGTTTTTTTTATTTATTTTTTTTTATTTAGACTCTTGAAAATACGAGGTTTTCTAAAAAGATTTGGAAATGATCCGATCGACCAACCCTAGAGCTACCTACTGAGAGCTCTTCTACACTTAACTGAACCAATTTTATTATTAGTTCATGTCTTACTAGCACTGTCAAATTTTAACTTGGCGGGGCGGAGTGCTCCCGCGCTCCTTGGTTATTAGATAATGATAATCTCATCTCTTTTTCTGCTTTCTCCTCAGGCTGAACTTCTCGACTCCATTCTGCAGTAATGTGTTGTCCATCTGCCAGAGTATTCAACTTCATTCAGTAACTAGATTTGAAGTGTCTACTCGCTACAAGCTGATCTCCCGCGGTCACCTGTCCAGAGCTATCATTACTAAGGTTAGTGGACATTTTTTCAAAAGAGTTTTGATAGAAAATCCGCCCTGGGCTGGGATCGAACCCACGACGCGATGGGCTACCCTCCAAGCTAACTAGACATTTTTTTTTTTTTTAGACATTTATTTACAGAATTGAAGGAGTTTTAACAATAAAGTCCTACCTTAATTAGACATTGAAAATCTGATATTTGTGTGAACGCCGTAAATCTATTTAAGTATGCAATGTGCCACGTAAGTGAATTTGGTGGAGATGTCATTTCACATTCTCTTGAATGACATCTCCACCAATTTTTGTGGATATCACGACTGATCTCTGATCTACATATTGTTTTCACGTGGCACAGTGCACCCCGTACTCCAAACACAGAGCCGAAAATAATTCGATTCTTCCGGGAATCGAACCCGGGACCTTCGGTGTGTAAAATATTTTGTAACACTTGACCCGGATATACCTACCAGGGTAAAATATTGTTGGGTGAGGTAAAATATTGTTAAATTATCCACTAAGTTCGCTACAATAAATTAACCCTAAATTAACCCTTTTCTTAAGTTGATCCTAAATTCCTTTCTTCATTATTTTCGGCTTTACCAATTCCAGATTCCCTTTAGTTTCAAGATTACTTCTCGGTCTCGACCTGCGCATGATATCTGCACGTGAGAAATGTCCAGTGCAGTTTGTAGGAGTAGTTACTGGTAGTAACAAGGTGAGTATACTGCGCATTGCGCATTGTAAATTGTAAAACCTTGCACATGGCATTTGGAACTCAAACGACTCAATCAAAATTGCCATTTTAATGTTTTGTTTTTGGGGGTGAGGTTGATTGCAAAATTTTGAGAACAAAAGCAAGCCGAAGTTTTTTTCTGGCGATAAAAAGAGGAATTGCGGCCTCCGCGCTGCTGTGGATTTTATGCCAGAGCAGAATGAGTTTAAAGAAATGTTTTAAAATTACAGTAAATTAAAAATTCCTATTTTAATGTTTCCAGATTGTTCTTGCTGAAGACAAAGCCAAATATTACTCACACCCTTCCAGTCCTCTACAACATCCTGTTGACATTCAAAAAGGTAAATGATATTCTCCTCAGTCATGAATTCTATTTTGTTTTCCCCTACAGGTAATGTCCTGAAAGAGATAGTAGAACCAGTGGGAGCTGTTGTATTCACCGAATCATTCCTACTAGGAGACCCTAGCATCAGCACATTGGAGCTATGGGGAGCCGAGTACCAAGAGAATAACGCCCTACTGTGTAAACCCTTACATTGTAAAACCCTGCGCATGATATCTGCACGTGAGAAATGTCCAGTGCAGTTTGTAGGAGTAGTTACTGGTAGTAACAAGGTGAGTATACTGCGCATTGCGCATTGTAAATTGTAAAACCTTGCACATGGCATTTGGAACTCAAACGACTCAATCAAAATTGCCATTTTAATGTTTTGTTTTTGGGGGTGAGGTTGATTGCAAAATTTTGAGAACAAAAGCAAGCCGACACCTTAAAGCACAGAGCCGAAAAAACTTCGACCCCTTCCGGAAATCCTGGGACCTCCGGCGTGCAAGTCTAGTGTGATGTCCACTAGGACACGGAGGTTGCTATTGTTTTCTCTATGATTAGGCTTGCCAAATATCCGAAATGTCGATTCGGGACGCGATTTAAAAAAGTTAGTTGAGTTAAAAAACGCGTCCCGAATTTTTTCTGGGACAAAAACGGAAATTCGGAACAAAACGCCCCAAAATGAAAAACTGAACGGGATGCCGGGACACCCCCTGAAATTGGGGACTGTCCCTTTCATTTTTTCTGCTCTATGACTTCGAAACATCACCCAAGTAAGCGCAACTGATCTATTGGCCACGGAGATTGCTATTGTTTTCTCTATGATAAATGACTACTTGTGTCATTCTGTATTAGGTTCAAGGAGACAACGCTGCAGATCTAGATTTCGATGCTGTACAAAGAGGAGATCCAGAGATGGGCCAGAAACTGAACAGAGTTATACGAGCTTGCATTGAGTTGCCCAATAATTTGAACCCTATTGAAAGTATTCATGATCAAGGTGCTGGTGGTAATGGTAAGTGTGATCAAGAGGAAAGTTTTTTTTTTATATATAAGAGGTTTGACAGAGGGAACCGTAACTGCTATGGTCTTATCGTCCCGAAATCGAAGAGAGAAGGAAGACAGGATAGGAGAAAGCCAGCCGTTCCGAGAAAGTCTTATCGTCCCGAAATCGAAGAGAGAAGGAAGACAGGATAGGAGGAAAGCCAGCCGTTCCGAGAACGAACATTATCCCCGCCCCGGGCGGGAATCGAACCCGCGGCCTAGCGCTTACAAGGCAGACGCACTACCAACTAAGCTAACTAGGCTGGCAAAGAGAGAAGGAAGACAGGATAGGAGAAAGCCAGCCGTTCCGAGAACAAACATTATCCCATCAGGATAAAATCCGCCCGGGCGGGAATCGAGGATAGGAGAAAGCCAGCCGTTCCGAGAACGAACATTATCCCATCAGGATAAAATCCGCCTCGGGCGGGAATCGAGCCCAGTGGCCTAGCGCTTACAAGGCAGACGCACTACCAACTAAGCTAGCTAGGCTGGCTGAACCTTAACTTAATTTATGCCGTAGGACGAAAGCCAGCCGTTCCGAGAACGAACATTATCCCATCAGGATAAAATCCGCCCCGGGCGGGAATCGAACCCGGGTCTAGCGCGAGCCGTTCCGAGAACGAACATTATCCCATGAGGATAAAATCCGCCCCGGGCGGGAATCGAACTCGCGGCCTAGCGCTTACAGGATAAAATCCGCCCCGGGCGGGAATCGAACCCGCGGCCTAGCGCTTATAACCCGTTCCGAGAACGAACATTATCCCATCAGGATAAAATCCGCCCCGGGCGGGAATCGAACCCGCGGCCTAGGTGTTCCGAGAACGAACATTATCCCATCAGGATAAAATCCGCCCCGGGCGGGAATCGAACCCGCGGCCTAGCGCTTCCATCGAGAACGAACATTATCCCATCAGGATAAAATCCGCCCCGGGCGGGAATCGAACCCGCGGCCTAGCGCTTACAAGGTAGACGTCAGGATAAAATCCGCCCCGGGCAGGAATCGAACCCGCGGCCTAGCGCTTACAAGGCAGGTGCGCTACCAACTAAGCTTACTAGGCTGGCTGAGAGAAAGGTTTTTATTCAAAATTTTATTACGTAGTGTAGAGTGAACCTTTGAACAACTAAGGTCCGAAACCCATGTTCAATATTGAAAAAACCACATCTCCCAGTTGACCTTAGAGATGAGCGCACAAATTGACCAATCTAACATCAAGAGATCGTGGAAGAAAAAGAAAAATTCCATAGGTCCTCGTATTCAGATCTTTGACGTGAAAACCTCGCCTTAAGGCCCGTTCTCGAAGAAAATGTGTCGTGCGTAGTGGGAACACTCTCATTTAAATTACATTGCCTATTAGGACATTCAGAAAAAAATCGAATGAGACTCACGACATCGGCAGGTGAGAACGGGACTTGAGTAGGTAATAATAGTGCTTATTTATAATAGCGCTTATTTATAGGTACTGCTCGCATAGGACTGATAAGTCCCTTTACTCCAGCAGTAGGCTACTACTATTATTGTGGTCAAATTCTCAAATTATATTGAGGATAAAATTCCATACCTCGGCTGGGATTGAACCCACGCCCTCCTGTTTACCAGTCGAGCGCCTAGACCACTACAGCACCGAGGCAGGTGACCGCTACTACACCACCGAGGCAAAGGTAAATGATATTCTCCTCAGTCATGAATTCTATTTTGTTTTCCCCTACAGGTAATGTCCTGAAAGAGATAGTAGAACCAGTGGGAGCTGTTGTATTCACCGAATCATTCCTACTAGGAGACCCTAGCATCAGCACATTGGAGCTATGGGGAGCCGAGTACCAAGAGAATAACGCCCTACTGTGTAAACCCTTACATTGTAAAACTCTGCGCATGATATCTGCACGTGAGAAATGCCCAGTGCAGTTTGTAGGAGTAGTTACTGGTAGTAACAAGGTGAGTATACTGCGCATTGCGCATTGTAAATTGTAAAACCTTGCGCATGGCATTTGGAACTCAAATGACTCGATCAAAATTGCCATTTTAATGTTTTGTTTTTTGGGGGTGAGGTTGATTGCAAAATTTTGAGAACGAAAGCAAGCCGAAGTTTTTTTTTTCTGGCGATAAAAAGAGGAATTGCGGCCTCCGCGCTGCTGTGGATTTTATGCCAGAGCAGAATGAGTTTGAAGAAATGTTTTAAAATTACAGTAAATTAAAAATTCCCATTTCAATGTTTCCAGATTGTTCTTGCTGAAGACAAAGCCAAATATTACTCAAACCCTTCCAGTCCTCTACAACATCCTGTTGACATTCAAATGGAACTTATCTGTGGCAAAATGCCTCAGAAGGTATGTTTCATTTCTTTATTTTATCATTTTGTTTGTTAGTTTACATTTTTCGCGTTATGAGAGATTCCCTCTCACCACTAATGCCACAGATGCCACAAATGCCACTTTAAATTACGGCATGCTGGTGTTTAGTTAAATATGCCTTAACAGAGGATTGAGCTATACGAGTACCTAATAGGCGGGTCAATCCTGGATTGGAAAAAAGGGGTTTGATAGAGGTACATAACTGTAACTGCTAAGGTCTTATCGTCCTGAAAGCGATGAGAGAAGAAAGAAGTCCTGAGAACGAACCTTATCCCTCTGGAGATGGCATTCGCCGGTCTATCCGGTATGACGGTGGACATTCCCTCTGACGTCACGACCAGTGAAGTTCTCGAGTTGCTATTCGCTGAGGAGCTGGGGTGGTTACTTGAAGTAACCAATGAGAACGAGGCGTTTGTATTGGAGCAGTTCAAAGCTGCTAATGTGAGCTGTAAGAAGATTGGTGTGTGTGATGCGTTCGGTATGAATGCCAAGGTAAGTAGTTCAGATGGTTTAGGAATTGTGAATCATTTGGTGGATAAACTGAGAAATTCTTCACAATTTTTGTGGTCCTAGTAAAGGAGTTATCACTGTAGACCACGTAAGTGTCACGTCATTTTTGGCACAAATTTTGCCCTAAGGCCAACACTAGAAAACTAGAACTTTGCAATCGTTACATTCAAACCAAAGAAAAATGTTGTCGAATATTTTCATATGGAAAGGCTGCAGTCCATAGGCAATATTTCCTGAAACTTCATTATTCTGGAAATCGTATTTCGGACCTAGTTTTTGTTCTATGCCCGCTGACACTATCGCCGCAAAACCTATAACGATATTCTACCGATAACGATATTCTACCGACAACTCTATTCCAGATCTCCGTGGCAGTGAACAATGAACCGGTCCTGAATGAAGATCTAGGCACTCTGTTTCTCATCTGGGAGAGAACCAGCTATGAGCTGGAGAAACTACAGATGAACGCCAGATGTGCTGATGAAGAATATAACTCTCTGGTGACTAGAATCGGACCCAAGTATCAATACCAACCCGTACGGGATGATATCGTGGGAGCTACACTTGGGAAGAAAGGTAAGTTATCTATTTCTCATCTGTCTGGGAGAGAACTAGTTGCTACAGATGAACGCTAGGTGTGCTGATGAAGAATATAACTCTCTAGTGACTAGAATCGGACCCAAGTATCAGTACCAACCCGTACGGGATGATATCGTGGGAGCTACACTTGGGAAGAAAGGTAAGTTATCTATTTCTCATCTGTCTGGGAGAGAACTAGTTGCTACAGATGAACGCTAGGTGTGCTGATGAAGAATATAACTCTCTAGTGACTAGAATCGGACCCAAGTATCAGTACCAACCCGTACGGGATGATATCGTGGGAGCTACACTTGGGAAGAAAGGTAAGTTATCTATTTCTCATCTGTCTGGGAGAGAACTAGTTGCTACAGATGAACGCTAGGTGTGCTGATGAAGAATATAACTCTCTAGTGACTAGAATCGGACCCAAGTATCAGTACCAACCCGTACGGGATGATATCGTGGGAGCTACACTTGGGAAGAAAGGTAAGTTATCTATTTCTCATCTGTCTGGGAGAGAACTAGTTGCTACAGATGAACGCTAGGTGTGCTGATGAAGAATATAACTCTCTAGTGACTAGAATCGGACCCAAGTATCAGTACCAACCCGTACGGGATGATATCGTGGGAGCTACACTTGGGAAGAAAGGTAAGTTATCTATTTCTCATCTGTCTGGGAGAGAACTAGTTGCTACAGATGAACGCTAGGTGTGCTGATGAAGAATATAACTCTCTAGTGACTAGAATCGGACCCAAGTATCAGTACCAACCCGTACGGGATGATATCGTGGGAGCTACACTTGGGAAGAAAGGTAAGTTATCTATTTCTCATCTGTCTGGGAGAGAACTAGTTGCTACAGATGAACGCTAGGTGTGCTGATGAAGAATATAACTCTCTAGTGACTAGAATCGGACCCAAGTATCAGTACCAACCCGTACGGGATGATATCGTGGGAGCTACACTTGGGAAGAAAGGTAAGTTATCTATTTCTCATCTGTCTGGGAGAGAACTAGTTGCTACAGATGAACGCTAGGTGTGCTGATGAAGAATATAACTCTCTAGTGACTAGAATCGGACCCAAGTATCAGTACCAACCCGTACGGGATGATATCGTGGGAGCTACACTTGGGAAGAAAGGTAAGTTATCTATTTCTCATCTGTCTGGGAGAGAACTAGTTGCTACAGATGAACGCTAGGTGTGCTGATGAAGAATATAACTCTCTAGTGACTAGAATCGGACCCAAGTATCAGTACCAACCCGTACGGGATGATATCGTGGGAGCTACACTTGGGAAGAAAGGTAAGTTATCTATTTCTCATCTGTCTGGGAGAGAACTAGTTGCTACAGATGAACGCTAGGTGTGCTGATGAAGAATATAACTCTCTAGTGACTAGAATCGGACCCAAGTATCAGTACCAACCCGTACGGGATGATATCGTGGGAGCTACACTTGGGAAGAAAGGTAAGTTATCTATTTCTCATCTGTCTGGGAGAGAACTAGTTGCTACAGATGAACGCTAGGTGTGCTGATGAAGAATATAACTCTCTAGTGACTAGAATCGGACCCAAGTATCAGTACCAACCCGTACGGGATGATATCGTGGGAGCTACACTTGGGAAGAAAGGTAAGTTATCTATTTCTCATCTGTCTGGGAGAGAACTAGTTGCTACAGATGAACGCTAGGTGTGCTGATGAAGAATATAACTCTCTAGTGACTAGAATCGGACCCAACAAGCTTTGCTGGAAGAAATTAATACATTTTTCAACATTTGTGACAAACGTTCATCCTTATAATCATTAAAATTCCATTTTCCCAGACGCTCTTGGTTCTGCTAAAGGCTGGGCTGCTAGTCTCCTACTTAATGAAGGTATCAAGACTCAGCTGAACAAGTTTATAGCTCGCTCTGACACGTTCAGCTTTGGTGTATGTAATGGATGTCAGCTTATGAATCTACTGGGATGGTTTAGTGTAAGCACTCAAGGTAAGCCATAGCTTTGGTGTATGTAATGGATGTTAGCTCATGAATCTACTGGGATGGTTTAGTGTAAGCACTCAAGGTAAGCCATAGCTTTGGTGTATGTAATGGATGTCAGCTTATGAACCTACTGGGATGGTTCAGTGTAAGCACTCAAGGTAAGCCATAGCTTCTGTGTATGTAATGGATGTCAGCTTATGAACCTACTGGGATGGTTCAGTGTAAGCACTCAAGGTAAGCCATGAATGTAAGCTCTCAATCAAAGTCTTCAGCCCGTCAGCACGTACGTGTTGACCCTGCATCTAATTGTGTTTCTTCTCGGCCCATCTGATGAGAGGTATACTTTGGGAGGGGATGGCACGACACAGCACAGACCCCACGAGTCGATTATATAGCAGTTGTTTCGATTTTTTCCCCAATACGATTTTCCCCCAATACATTTTCTCGGTACAAACCTCTAGTTAGATTTAATTCTACACATGCATAATTAACTTCTATTTCTTCCAGACAAGAACAACCTGGTAACTGACGTGATGTTAAGTCACAATAATTCAGAAAGGTTCGAGTGTCGCTATTCTACGGTGAAAATTATGAAATCTCCCGCCATTATGTTGAGAAATCTGGACTTAATAATGCCTTTGAGTTTGTACCTAATGCTAACCACACAGACTTGGTTGATAGTTCAGACTTTGCATACAACATGTCACATTCTCAGACAACCAGTAATGGGGACCTTGAAAGTTCCCCTGTGTTTTTCAACAGTGCTGGTAAGTTGTGGTCTTGTGGACCTACTTATGTGTACAGAAAAAACAGTATAGATTTTTCTATGGGGGAATTAATTTTTAGTTAAAATTGAGTGAATGGATACTCAAAATAGACGAAAATATCAAGGGATCTCTAGGTGTGTAGGTAAAGATGAGGTTTACCTACCTGAGAAGGCTAACAACATTTAATAATAATGTCAAATCATGTAATTAATATTTATATTTACATGCTAAGCAGCAAGGCCATGTGTGATGTAATTAATATGATAGATAAGAATGCATGGAATAATTTTTAAATATGTACCAACATTTTTTTCCAATTTCTTTTATGTTTTTAACTAAAAATATTTTAGTTTGATGGCTGGCTGAATGGAAAATAATTGATTAGTCCTTATGTGTGAGCTTTTGCCAAATTCTTTAGTTTACCAAATTCTTGTTTTACATTCTTTAGTTCAGTTTCATTTTTTGAGTTTTGCTCTCGTACTGTCCTGATTGTTCCCCTATGCTTGATATTTTGTTTTGTTTTATTTACCAGACACAGCGGCTCCTGTTCTCAATGGCCATGCTTCACCGCACGAGGAAGAAGGTAGGAAATAACATTCAAATTTCTAGTTCAATAATATTCTAATATGTACTTGGGTATTGTATTTTATCAAACTAACATTGTAGAGTAGGTAATGAATTAACCTATTTAAAACATTTTATGGTATACCATATTGAACACATGACACATAATGGTATGCATTTTTTAAGAAGGGGGAAAACATGCTTATCACTCTACCAGTAAAGAGCTGGAAAAAAATGATCAATCAAACAAGAAGTTAATTATGTACATAAATATCTTCTTTTTATACTCATAATCCAAATAAAATATTACTTACTAATACATTTGGTGTTTGTATTTTGCCATTTTCACGTGATATTTTTTTCTCAGCAGCTTCCTCTACTACTTTTATGTTTGGCAATGTCGAATCCTTTTAGTAAGTTAATTCTTTTCAATCATATCTTAGGTATTATATGTATTGTTTGAGCCAAAGCTTTTACAAATGTCCACCTCGAAATAACGCTACCAAATTTTTATGTCGCTACTGGGACTCGAACCCTAGTCTCTCGAATTCAGAGTCAAAAGTTTTACCTCTTATAAAAAACCCAGACTGATTTTGGGTGATCTGTTCAAGGAATTTTCGAAATGTTCAAAGTTTGTGTTATCTTCTGCACATTTTCCTTTTCTAAAGCACTCGTTTCTCTTGTTTTTAAGAAATTTCTTTACCTTGTGTGTTGGTTCCCCACTGATCAGTGTTTTGTTCAGGGGGTGGTAGTTTTGAATTTTCAAGAATTATTTATTTTGAAATATCTAATGCCCCAAAACGGATATTTCCACCCATTTCCCGATTTTGAAAATTTGGACCGATTGCAATACTTTCATTACTAGTATAGCTCCGCTATACTGTAGTAATAGAAAGTAAAAATGCACTTGTACCTATTTCGGTTGCATTTCAAGGGGTTACCTTTTGGTGTTCCAGCACCTAATTGGGAAGTATTGTGTCTCTTCTTTGCCTATTTGATGAGGGATCAGTTCTAACGTAGCAGTTGTTTCATGGCTACGAAGTCCTTTTTTTCTTCTTCTTCTTTTTTTTTCTAACTTCTTTTTAAAAACCTACCTACATTTCCTCGTCTCTTCGAACTCTCGATTTTCGAGAGCAAGCTTGTATCAGATGGATATAATTCTGTACTCTGCTTATGCATTTAACTTCTATTTTTTCTTCCAGACAAGAACAACCTGGTAACTGATGTGATGCTGAGTCACAATAATTCAGAAAGGTTCGAGTGTCGCTATTCTACGGTGAAAATTATGAAATCTCCCGCCATTATGTTGAGAAATCTGGAGAACTCTGTGCTGGGCGTGTGGGTAGCTCATGGGGAAGGTTAGTATTTGAGGAAGCAGGATTATATTGAGGAATGAGACACATGGCCAAAATGTTTTTTTTCTTTTTTTTAAGAGGTTTGATAGAGGGAACTGTAACCTCTAAGGTCTTATCGTCCCAAAATCAAAGAGAGAAGGAAGACAGGATAAGAGAAAGCCAGCCGTTCCGAGAATGAACCTTATCCCTTCAGGATAAAATTCGCCCCGGGCGGGAATCGAACCCGTGGCCTATTGCTTACATAGCAGACACTCTTCCAACCAGGCTAACTAGGCTGGCAGAAGCAGGTTTATATTGAGGAATGAGAGAAATGGACAAACTGAGCTCTAAATTTCTAAAAGCTCTCGAAGGGTTTGTCCGATTTGAATAAAATGTTGGAAAAAATGTTCAGAAATTTTTTTTAGACTAGATTTGGCCATAAAGGGCTCCTTGATTGGGTCACTTAAAAAAAAAAGTAGACACGTTACAGGTCGAGAATTTTGTTGACTAGTTATGAGGTAAGTTTTTGTTCGCCAGCTCCCGGTCCATTCATAGATTCCACTATTCATTTTCAGGACGATTTGCGTTCAAGAACCACGGTATTTACGATCATCTGGATAGAAGTCAATGTTTGCCTATCCGAGCTTGTGTTTCCTGGAGGTTTCAGTTATGCTGGTAAGTGGGTAGAATGTGGAAGTTTTTTTTTTCTTCAGGTTTTGCTTCTCCTGAACAAGTTCTTCCACTTAACCATTGATTTCACTGGGTCACTATGAAGAAAATTACCTTCTTCTTCTCCTCCTAAAAGGGTCCATGTGTAAATAATGCCGCCATTGATATTGTTGTCGCCACTCGAGTAAAGCAGCAACTCAAATGTCCTCACGAGCTTCTTTTTTCCTCTCTCTCTCTGAAGCGCTTCAATGTTTATGGACATGTCGTTCGCGCTGTCACAAGCTTTTTTTTTAGAGGTTTGACAGAGGGAACTGTAACTGCTATGGTCTCATCGTCCCGAAATCGAAGAAAGAAGGAAGATAGGATAGGAGAAAGCCAGCCGTTCCGAGAACGAACATTATCCCATCAGGATAAAATCCGCCCCGGGCGGGAATCGAACCCGCGGCCTAGCGCTTACAAGGCAGACGCACTACCAACTAAGCTAACTAGGCTGACTGGGGGACCTTAAACAGCCTGAAATTTCCCTTGCTACAGAAATGGTTTCAGGCCCCCTTGATGAACCTAGGCCTGATGACCCCCTCCCCTCTGGAAGCCCCTGGATTCTTTAATGACTACTTATTACTTTATAGCGAGGTGCAGCTACTTCTATAGGAGAACAACCAATCAAAGGTCTGGTAGATCCCAAGAGAGGAGCCAGGATGGCAGTGGCTGAAGCACTAACCAATCTGGTGTTTGCTAAAATATCCGACCTTAAGGTAGGTAATATTGCCCACAATATCCCTTGTTTCGAACATTGTGCTTGCTACTCTACAACCAACGCAACGCCGAAAAGTCTAGCGGTCTAGCGTGTTACGATTTGTGTGAACGCCGTGTAACTAATTGTGTATGCAATGTGCTACATATGAAATATTAGTGGAGATGTCTGATTTAACTTCCGCTGGCGAAATAAAGATCTTGGATGAAATCGTTTTTAAAATGCTTGGTCCGTAGTAACATTAGGCCGAACTAATTTCACTTATTTCAATAATAAATGATTATTTTCCTTACTAAGCCTTATTTTATTAATTTATAACCTAGGTGCTGAGATTTTCTTTTATTAACCGACATTTTTTTCTTGACACATTCACATAGGTACCTGTGTAAAATACTTACGGCGCGAAGTTTAATTGACTTATTTATCTCATTAATAATTAGACTAATCGTTTCATGTCCCGTCCCTCCTCTAGGATGTGAAATGCAGTGGGAACTGGATGTGGGCAGCCAAGCTCCCAGGGGAGGGGGCAGCACTATTTGATGCGTGTCAGGCTATGTGTGACATCATGGGAGAGTTTGGTATAGCTGTGGATGGAGGCAAGGATTCACTCAGTATGGCTGCTCGGGTGGGGAAGGAGACGGTCAAGGCACCCGGTAAGATGAACTGGATGGTGTTAGGTTTTATATCTAGGATAAAAAATATCTATTTTGGTCTTTTTTTCCTTTGAGGCGCTTTAACTCTGGAATACCAGGTCGTTCAAGTTAATTTTGGTCTTTAAATTAATTGCTGGTAAATTAATAAAAATGAAAAATGTATGATGTTGTTGCTAGTGTGTGTGTGTGTGTGTTTTTATTTATTTATTTTTTTAATATGGCAGAATTCACAGAAATAAGCTCTCGCACTCATCTACATACTTACTGTCTCATCTAGTACATCCCCTTAAAATGGTCCACACACTCCAAAAAAATCAGAGAGAAGCCACGGGTTCTGATGTCAGATTCCGGAAAATATAATTTTCTCCAAGGGGGGGGCTGTGTTGACTGTCAATTTATAAGGAACTACTCCTGAGTTACTTTTTGTTGGTTACAATTTTCAAAGGATATGAGTTACTTTTTGTTGGTTACAATTTTCAAAGGATCTGAGTTACTTTTTGTTGGTTACAATTTTCAAAGGATCTGAGTTACTTTTTGTTGGTTACAATTTTCAAAGGATCTGAGTTACTTTTTGTTGGTTACAATTTTAAAGGATCTCAGTTACTTTTTGTTGGAGAAAATATTCATCCAGCTGCAGTAGCTCAGTAGAACGTTCGATTATAAATACAGGGAGATTGAGTTCCATTAGTGACATAAATATTTAGTAGCGTCTGTCTGTTCGAGATAGACATTTGTAAAGCCGGAGTAAAGGTTTTTTTCTATTTTTCCCCCCTGCGTTTGAACGTTCGATTATAAATCCAGGAGGATTGAGTTCCATTAGTGAAATAAATATTTAGTAGCGTCTGTCTGTTCGAGATAGACATTTGTAAAGCCGGAGTAAAGGTTTTTTTCTATTTTTCCCCCCTGCGTTTGGGACTTGGGTGATGTGTTTAACTTTAAACTTCTCTGGCCCTTTCTCTACAAAAGTAGGTACTGAACTTAGCCAATTATGATTTAGCCAACATTTTAGGTTTGACTTTGTATACATTTGGTTAGGACAGGCTAGTCCACGCTTCACACCTTGGGTGATGCTATTCCAGAATGCTTACGACTGGTGTGTCACCAATCCCGAACACAAGGACTTTTAAGTCAGTAAAAGCCCGACCACATTCGTCAGTCAGGAAAAAAATCGTGTCGTGTGTAGGTAGTGGGAACACTCTCATATAAATTACATTGCCTACAGGACATTCGGAAAAAAATCGGATGAAACTCACGACAAGTGAGACAGGTAGGCTCCTATCAACTCTTATGGTGGGGTTTACCAACTTGGGATTGAGATGAAACGAGGATTTCCTTATACTTAATACCTAGGTCAACCTCGGATTGAACTCAATCCTGAGACAAAATCCACAATCCCGAATACAAGGATTTCTGAGCCCTTGTATCTGAGCAAGTGAGCATAGACTATCAACCCACGGAGGTTCTGGGTTCGAATCCCGGCCGGAGTGGGAATTTTCTGATTTATATATTTTTGTCTGAATTTTATTAATGCAGAAAATTTGTGTTTTTTACTGTGTAGGTATACCTACCTATTATTATTTTTTTCTGAAAAATAAATATTTTTATACCAACGTACCTGTTACCTTTGTACATAACCTGAATGTTTTTATTTTACTGAATATTTAGGTAGGTTACGTAGGTAGGTAGGTATGTCTTCATCTTCACTTCCGATGAAGAATATGAAATAAAAATTTTCTAATAGATAAAAAAAAGCGGCAGAAAATTCGAGATTAAAATATCGAGCAAAATAAATTAAAATCATTTTCAAATTCGCGCCTCAAGATTTAAATTTAAATCCGCGCCATAAACCATTGCTGCCAACAAAACGTGCCGCGAAAAAATGAAAATGTTTTTTTTTTCTTTGTTGCACAAACTGTTTTCTGATTTGTTGTCAATTTTTTGTGCTCGTTGATAACTGATTGGTGATTTTTTGGAAAAAAGTAAAAAAAGTTCAAAGTTTGAACTTTTTCTCATTTTTCCGAGCTTTTCTGGCTGCCAGTTTGGTTTCTTACTGGATTTACAACTGTAAAATATCTTCGAAAAACACCTCATTACAATTCTCACTTGTAGAAGTCTCTAGAATTTAACTCCAACACAAGTAAGTACGTAAAAACGGGCTTTGAACTGAAGATCCTACAGTACCATCTCCAACCACTGATTAGTGATAAAAATTGAAGAAAAGGGGAGGTAGAATTAGATAATGGGGCCATACCAACCCGTACGGGATGGTGGGAGCCACCCTGGGGAAGAAAGGTAAGTCCAGGGGCAGTGCAATACTCCTAAACTAAAATGGATGCGGCACCTAAGGGATCAAGAAGAGACCGCCTTAACATAATAAGTTCAATCTCCGAAATACTAGTGTCTATCCAGGTAAACTTATAAATGAGGTAGGGCTAAAATTGTTAGTCTGTAGCAAATATAAGTTGGTCATCAGGTGCCAGAAAGAGTGCTCCGTGAGTAATCTAAAATGGGCAATAGCAGTTTTTTTGATAAGGTATTGTGTGGCACAGGTAATATTTCAGGGAAACGTCAAACCAAGATGAATCACTTTATGAAAATTCCTTACAATCCGAGAAACACTTGGCCAATTCAGAAGACAGGTAGACTGACTTTAATTAACCCAATAATGCCTGGATTTTTAGTCCGTCCTTCCTTTATTATTACTAATAATAAAAGGTATAGTGGACGGACTATTGTATTCGCTTCGGTGTCGGTCTGTGCAGTTTCCTCTACTACTTTTATGTTTGGCAATGTCGAATCCTTTTAGTAAGTTAATTCTTTTCATTCATATCCTAGGTATTATATTTTTTGAGCCAAAGCTTTTACAAATGTCCACCTCGAAATAACGCTACCAAATTTTTATGTCGCTACTGGGACTCGAACCCTAGCCTCCCGAATTCAGAGTCAAAAGTTTTACCTCTTATAAAAAATCAGACTGATTTTGGGTGATCTGTTCAAAGAATTTTCGAAATGTTTAGTTCATCACTTTAACGTGAATCAGTTTTGGTTAGGTGAAAGTTTGTGTTATCTTCTGCACATTTTCCTTTTCTTTTTCTAAAGCACTCGTTTCTCTTGTTTTTAAGAAATTTCTTTACTTTGTGTGTTGGTTCCCCACTGATCAGTGTTTTGTTCAGGGGGTGGTAGTTTTGAATTTTCAAGAATTATTTATTTTGAAATATCTAATGAGTTTTAGAGACTTTCGATTGGTGTTATCCACACTTAATATTTTTCATAAGGGGCTAATGACATTCAGAACCCTGTTCCTTTTGAAGTAGACTACTTATTTTAAAGAAAGCGTATAGGTAGCTAAAATATATCTCTTGTTTTACACTTGCAGAACTTTTCAGTCAACCTCCCACCCCTGCCAAGACTCCCCCCATTAGAGAAGAACCAGAGAAAATCAAAAAGTGGAGAGAAGCTCAGAAACAGAGACTAGAAGAAAAAGGTAAGATGCCACTTTGAAAAAGAAGAAGAAGAAGAAGAAGAAGAAGAAGAAGAAGAAGAAGAAGAAGAAGAAGAAGAAGAAGAAGAAGAAGAAGAAGTACAAGAAGAAGAAGAAGAAGAAGAAGAAGAAGAAGAAGAAGAAGAAGAAGAAGAAGAAGAAGAAGAAGAAGAAGAAGAAGTACTCAAAACGCCAGCCTAGTTAACTTGAAAGGTAGTCTGCCTTGTAAGCACTAGGTCGCGGGTTCGATTCCCGCCCGAGGCGTATTTTATCCTGAACGGATGAGGCTCGTTCTCGGAACAGCTAGCTTTCTCCTATCCTGTCTTCCTTCTCTCTTAACTGCTTATAAGCAGTTGCAGTTCCCTCTATCAAAGCTGCAAAGGTACCTTGCCTATCTTACGGACACATGTAATGAAATAAAATAATAAGAGAGAAGTTAGAACAAAGGCTCGTTCTCGGAACAGCTGACTTTCTCCTATCCTGTCTTCCTTCTCTCTTCGCTTTAACTGCTTATAAGCAGTTACAGTTCCCTCTATCAAAGCTGCAAAGGTACCTTGCCTATCTTACGGACACATGTAATGAAATAAAATAATAAGAGAGAAGTTAGAACACGATATTCATGTTTGGTGATTTGATTTTCAGATGCTGAAGAGGAGAAGAAAAAGGAAGAGATGAGGAAAGCTGCCAAGAAGGAACTGGAAGAGTGGTATCGTCATCATGAAGAACTCATAGCCAAAACCAAAGCTGCCAACAGGTATGTGACCATTTGACCAATTACCTACTATTAATTTCTCATTAACACTTTTCTTTATCGGGATTAAAGCCACCTCCGTTGTACTAGGCTGGGTGTACTTCGGAATAAATGGTCACTCGTTCCGATGCCAATCACTCTTTTCTTTATCGGGATTAAAGCTACCTCCGTTGTACTCACTAGACTGAGTGTACTTCGGAATAAATGGTCACTCGTTCCGATGCCAATCACGCTCATTGTAGCTTAACTTTAGCGACCGTCACGCATTGTGAACGTTCTTTATCGGGATTAAAGCCACCTCCGTTGTACTAGGCTGGGTGTACTTCGGAATAAATGGTCACTCGTTCCGATGCCAATCACGCTCATTGTAGCTTAACTTTAGCGACCGTCACGCATCGTGAACGTGCTTTAGCCGTCATTTTAGGTGTGGATTTAGGTTATAAAATGATGCTGTGGGTGGGATGTACAATCTCAAATTATTTTCAGACTTGGCATTTTCACTATTATTTTTATGGCACTCCTTTTTTTTTACTTATCTACCTAATTTATTTATTTATTTATTTACAATATAAACGGTTTCCCTTTACTATCTAATACAAATCAACAACCTAACTATCAAAAACGGAAAATATGTGAACGTGCTTTAGCCGTCATTTTAGGTGTGGTTTTAGGTTATAACCGTTGGGTGGGATATACAATCTCAAATTAATTTCAGACTTGGCATTTTCACTATTATTTTTATGGCACTCCTTCCTTTTTTTTACTTATCTACCTAAAATTATCTAGTTCCTTTTAAATTACCTTTTCTTACTGATTACATCTCATTTGTGTTCGTTTGTTTTAATGCTGCTTTTCACAGGGAGTCTGCATTGTAAGTTCAAATTTTAAACCCATTACATAGGTACCGAATTACGTGACGCTAGAATTAATGCGATTTTTTTTTCTTTTAAGGAATTTTAAGAAAAAAGAAAATACAAACACACAAAACGAAAGTTCTTTTGCTCTTGAGTTTGGGGCCCCATCGGGTCTAAGATTCCCTTTTCTGTGTGAATACACTGCGATAAATGCTATGACGGAACTTCTTGTCTTAATCAGACAGTCAAATGAAAGCACTACTTGTAAGTTTCACTAATTCTAACCCCTCGGTTCGGGTACATTTTCCCTCAGGAACGCAGAGAAACAATTCGTCGCAGAGGTAGACGACATAGAGCCCGGTACTGAATGGGAGAGGATTGCCAAGCTGTGCGATTTCAACCCCAAGGTGGGCAGAACCAACAAGGACGTCTCCCGAATGAGGTCGATTATCCTACAACTGAAGCAGACGCCACTCAAGAAGGATTAGATGGAAACGTAAGGATCGCGTGTTCCTATTTCTTCCATGCTTGCACTTGTTGAATCAAACGTGGAAAATATAAAGAGAGGGGAAATCATATATAGATTTTATTCTTCCGAGGGAAACCGTGTATTTCCTATGCTATTCAGTGAGAACATACATCACTTGAGAAAAATTATGAGAGGGGAAACCATTTATTTCCTATTCTATCCTTCTTTGGAAACCCATTAGTGAGAACATACATCACTTGAGAAAAATTATGAGAGGGGAAACCATTTATTTCCTATTCTATCCTTCTTTGGAAACCCATTAATTCAGAATAAGAGATAGGAAAAATCTTACATTTCCCATTCTTTTGTTCTGAGAAAACACACGTTAATCGAGAAAAATGAATTCAGTTGATCTTGAATGTCAGGAAACCAAAGAAAGAGAAGAATTGAAATTCTCATCACCCTTCTAAAACCCTTGAACTTTTAAGCCCGATTTCCCACTTTAGTGTAAGTCACACTACAGTTAAAATCTGTTTGAGTCACAGCACAGTACACTCACTCCCATATAACCACCTGTAAAATATTTTGAACTGTACTGTGACTGGACTGGAGCGTGACCTGAACGGATATGGAATCAGGTTTGGGAAAGCAACCTGACTCCTCCTCTCTCCCGTTCTCCCTTATCATTATTATTGTGACTGGAGCGTGACCTGAACGGATATGGAATCAGGTTTGGGAAAGCAACCTGACTCCTCCTCTCTCCCGTTCTCCCTTATCATTAGGTCACAGCACAGTACAATCACTCCCATTTAACCACCTGTAAAATATTTTGAACTGTACTGTGACTGGAGCGTGACCTGAACGGATATGGAATCAGGTTTGGGAAAGCAACCTGACTCCTCCTCTCTCCCGTTCTCCCTTATCATTATTATTATTTCTCATTATATTGTGTGTGCTACATGCAAGTTAACATTCCTATTCTCGTCCTTATATTATTGAAATATACATATTCTAATTCAATAACATATATTGTATTGAAAAAATGATTAGATATTTATATATTAAACTATATTATTATGCTAAGTTAAGTAAAAATATAGGAAGTAAATTTATATTATTCATTATATTGTGTGTGCTACATGCAAGTTAACATTCCTATCCTCGTCCTTATATTATTTAAATATACATATTCTAATTCAATAACATATATTGTATTGAAAAAAATATTAGATATTTATATATTAAACTATATTATTATGCTAAGGTAAGTAAAAATTTTGGAAGTAAATCTTATATTATAATAATATTATACACATGTTGCAATTTTATTAGGGTAGGTACAAATGTAGGGAATTGTTAAGCTTTGTTCATACTTCAGATACCAATATCGAGTGACTTCTTCAAAAATTATGGCCAAATAATCAAATAGGTGAAATAGGTACTCTGTCGAAATATTATCTTCTCACCTCTTTCAAAATTTTAAATACAAAACATTAGTTCCAGTAACTTCAACTATTCACGAATATTACCTCACAAAAATTCAACATCCAAGTAGGTAATTATTTTTAGATATTATTGTCCTGTTATTAACATATTATCCTGTATTTGAACAGTAAAAAAATATAAAGTAAAAATAATTGAATTGAATATTATTATCTTGTGTTTGTGAACACAGCTTTCCTACATTCAAGTTATAATTTATAAATATTATACACATGTTGCAATTTTATTAGGGTAGGTACAAATGTAGGGAATTGTTAAGCTGTGTTCAGGCTTCAGATACCAATATCGAGTGACTTCTTCCAAAATTATGGCCAAATAATCAAATAGGTACTCTGTCGAAATATTATCTTCTCACTTCTTTCAAAATTATAAATACAAAACATTAGTTCCAGTAACTTCAACTATTCACGAATATTACCTAACCGTCCTCACAAAAATTCAACATCCAAGTAATTATTTTTAGATATTATTGCCCTGTTATTAACATATTATCCTGTACTTGAACAGTAAAAAATATAAAGTAAAAATAATTGAATTGAATATTATTATCTTGTGTTTGTGAACACAGCTTTCCTACATTCAAGTTATAATTTATAATCATGTTTTATTATCTTAATACATTTGTTATTAAACAATAAGTTCCCCAATAACACATTGTCTTATACAGGAGTGGCAATTGAAAAGCTTGATTCTAAACTAACCTAAATTACTTGACAGAAAAAGTTGATTTTTTTCATTTCCTGTAATGATTTAAAAACGGACCTAAGTGTAGTTTAGAATCAAGCTTTTCATTTGACTCCTGGAAATATTTGTATAAAGTGAACCTGTAGTATTTTGTTTTCAGGTAGAATCATAGATCTACATCCATTGGTTTGCATAGTATAGATCAGGGGTGGCCAGACTTTTTTCGTTGCGGTTCCCTTCTTAATATTCAAAAGTGTTCGAGGTTCCCCCCCCCACCCACACCCAAAGAATAAAAAATAAACTCACCAATTTTTGTTGCTAAGCCATTTTTCTTTAATTCTGAATGTCATCTGCCAACTTCTGGAAATCCACATACCAAACCCTTGAGCGGTCAAGCGAAAACTAAACCCCTTCCCCCCTCTCCTCCTCTCACGCTTTGCTTTCTTCTCTTTCCAAGAATCAGTGAATTTCTTGTTACAATTATTTCCATATAGCTGCGTTTACCACACTTCAAACCGATGCCGATGAATAATAATACCTATGTAGGTACCTACTAACCAAAATATTCAAAATATCTCCATTAGGTAGGTACTCAATGAATTAAAATAAATTGCCTGCTCAAGTGATGACGTAAAATTGGACACAAATATTGGGTGATTGGCTAATTATTATAATTAATGCATTCAAAGTTATCAGCAGCCAGCCTAGTTAGCTTAGTTGGTAGTGCGTCTGCCTTGTAAGCGCTAGGCCGCGGGTTCGATTCCCGCCCGGGGCGGATTTTATCCTGATGGGATAATGTTCGTTCTCGGAACGGCTGGCTTTCTCCTATCCTGTCATCTTTCTCTCTTCGATTTTGGGACTACAAGATCACAGCAGTTACAGTTCCCTCTATCAAACCTCTTAGAAAAGCCATGCTTGTGTTCATAATAACATCATACTTACATGGTATAATATTATAATGCAGGTATTACTTACGAAAGTGCCGATATGAAAAATGTAGTTTTAATTTGTCTTATGTGTGTTCTCAAACTAGATGTTTTACCATCGTATTCACAATTGTTTTTTTTATCTTTTCTTTGTTTTTCTAAAGCTAAATCATTTTGCCTACGGAATTTTGGAGGAGAGAGCAAAGAAATTGGTAAGTATGAACTTTCATTGTTTTCTTGTAGAAGTATTTTCTCACTCTTTATGTGTAATTTTCCCAATACTTCCTAGTTCCTAGTCTAAGTTTTGAAGAGCCTGATCTAAGTTTTGAGACTGCAAGTTTTTGATTTCCATTTGCCCTCACAACAACTCGGGTATCGTGATGAATAATAGAAATATGAACATGTTTTTTTGGTTCCCTCAAAATAAGCGAACCCGGTTCCCGGTTTGGCCACCCCTGGTATAGATCGTATTCAATTGTAAGGTCAGGGCTTTATACCAAGTTGGATGAACATGGGATTGAGTTCAATAGAGGCAGGAAAATCAGATATATTCTTGGTTATCAGACTTGGTGAGCCCCGACCCCAATTTCGTGTTTTTTATTAGGCACCTAATTGTATTCTACAACAAATTTGTTCTTAGGCCTTAGATAGCTACATTTTCGTGTTTGTTACTTATTGGTTGAAAATGAGATGAAATAAACGACTACCAAAATGATATTATTATGTGTAAAATTGTGTTACTTTATTTCACTAACCTTAGCTTCAGTAGTTGAGACTTCAAAGGTATAACGTTGGACTCCTAATTCGACAGGCTTGGGTTCGAGTCCCAGTAGTGACTTAGAAATTCGAGGTGGACATTAGTAAAAGTAAAAGCTTTGAACAAATTATTCATTATCCTATCTCCAGAAAGCAGGACACGCAGTTTTTTCTTCTTCCTTTCGCACTTTCAGCTCAAGTAACCAGAAGACCAAAGACTCTCAAGACCTCAAGTTTTAAGTGCCTTTCTGCTTTCTGAAAACGTGGGGGTTTATTAGCGCTAGCGCCCGACGCCCGTTATCTTGAAAGTCACGCAACACGCTGCGCATATTAAAACTCATGCACATTGCATTCGACACATACGGTTCAATTTGAAGGGGTTTTGGCGGGGGTGTGTGTATGTGACTCTGTTGGATACACCCCGGACACCAAGAGAAAGAGATTGAATGGAAAACACAAGTAAATCGGTCTTTGAACAAATTATTCATTATCCTATCTCCAGAAAGCAGGACACGCAGTTTTTTCTTCTTCCTCTCGCACTTTCAGCTCAAGTAGCCAGAAGACCAAAGACTCTCAAGACCTCAAGTTTTAAGTGCCTTTCTGAAAACGTGGGGGTTTATTAGCGCTAGCGCTCGACGCCCGTTATCTTGAAAGTCACGCAACACGCTGCGCATATTAAAACTCATGCACATTGCATTCGACACATACGGTTCAATTTGAATCATTGGTTTGCATAGTATAGATCGTATTCAATTGTAAGGTCAGGGCTTTATACCAAGTTGGATGAACATGGGGTTGAGTTCAATAGAGGCAGGAAAATCAGATATATTCTTGGTTATCAACTTGGTGAGCCCCGACCCTAATTTCGTGTTTTATTAGGCACCTAATTGTATTCTACAACAAATTTGTTCTTAGGCCTTAGATAGCTACATTTTCGTGTTTGTTACTTATTGGTTGAAAATGAGATGAAATAAACGACTACCAAAATAATATTATTATGTGTAAAATTGTGTTACTTTATTTCACTAACTTAGCTTCAGTAGTTGAGACTTCAAAGGTATAACGTTGGACTCCTAATTCGACAGGCTTGGGTTCGAGTCCCAGTAGTGACTTAGAAAAGTGGTCCTTTTTTGAAGAGTTAAATCTGCTTTGAAAGAAAAAGGCCAAAAGTGCTCATGATTTTTGACCCAATTGATATTTGACTAGAGATAATATTGGTCTATTAAAATTGTATGTCTTGTATTTTCAGATGGCAAAGTCATAGTGTACCGAATCAAGGATCATATTGATATCAGTAGAGGTCCCATGATGTCTAATACTAATCATCTAGGCAGGTGCACCATAGCTGCTGTAAGTTTTTGCTTTTTTTCTCCCCACCGTCATGTTTATTTTCTAGCAATGAGACAACTTGTTGTCATAGCCTGTCTATCTACATATATGTCGATTATGTGATAGTGTCCCATTCTTAACGTAGACATCAACTATTTCATTATCATAAAAAGGGGAGGAAGATTTTTTTAAAGGCTTTAATACCGGGATTCTCAATTATTGAGCTCTTTCAGCCAACCGGAATCCATCCATATCCCTTTTCTTCAGCAATGTTATTGTTATGTTTCAGGCACAGCAAGTAGAAACAGATGCCGGACTGTTCTATAGATTCCAAGGTGTTGCACTTCCTAAATCCATCAAGGTAAGATTATTTTTTCCTCCCTCTTGGTTGAAAATAAATTAAAATAAATTGCCTGCTCAAGTGATGACGTAAAATTGGACACAAATATTGGGTGGTTAGCTAATTATTATAATTAATTCATTCAAAGTTATCAGCTTTTATTATCCTAAAGACATAAGGTTCGTTCGCAGAACGGCTGGTTTTCTCCTATCCTGTCATCTTTCTCTCTTCGATTTTGGGACTACAAGATCTCAGCAGTTACAGTTCCCTCTATCAAACCTCTTAGAAAAGCCATGCTTGTGTTCATAATAACATCATACTTACATGGTATAATATTATAATGCAGGTATTACTTACGAAAGTGCCGATATGAAATGTAGTTTTAATTTGTCTTATGTGTGTTCTCAAACTAGGTGTTTTACCATCATGTATTCACAATTGTTCTTATCTTTTCTTTGTTTTTCTATAGCTAAATCATTTTGCCTACGGAATTTTGGAGGAGAGAGCAAAGAAATTGGTAAGTATGAACTTTCATTGTTTTCTTGTAGAAGTATTTTCTCACTCTTTATGTGTAATTTTCCCAATACTTCCTAGTCTAAGTTTTGAAGAGCCTAATCTAAGTTTTGAGACTGCAAGTTTTTGATTTCCATTTGCCCTCACAACAACTCGGGTATCGTGATGAATAATAGAAATATGAACATGGACTGCAAGTTTTTGATTTCCATTTGCCCTCACAACAACTCGGGTATCGTGATGAATAATAGAAATATGAACATGATTATTTTGGCAACTGTTTCTTAATAACATTCCGCATTATAAAACGTAGCCCAATCTATTAATGGCATGATTTCTGGTTTTGTTTTTAGAACCCAGGTCGGTTACCCGGACAACAAGTGGAGTATCAGCCAACCCTGGCGTCTAGTGAACAAATTGGCGCTTAGACAAAGACCGGCCCTGATGTGGAAATAGAATTCTGGCATAAAAGAGGGTGTTCTAACGAGAGCTTCTGAAAGATTTTGAACAGTCGCTTTGAATACTTGAATATCGTCGCGTTGAGTAATCGAGTATTTCGAGTTCTTCAGGCGACGAATTCAAAAGTCCAAATGGGCTGAAGCTATTCCTCAAATTCGAATTTAAAGGTGTCTAGTTGTCTACACACAGCCAAATCCAAAAGTTGAAATAGACTGAGGCCAATCTAAAACTCATCGTGTATAGTGAAATTTATAGTGGATTCAGTCTATTCTACAACTGGATTACCGACACCATCGGACGAATCCACGAATCCTCTAAATGGACTTGCCGTGTATAACGAATCCTCGCCTCGGTCCAAAAACTGGTCACATTGTGCAAACGCGGCAAGGTGTTATAGAATTCTGGCATAAAAGAGGGTGTTCTAACAAGAGCTTCTGAAAGATTTTGAGCAGTCGCTTTGAATACTTGAATATCGTCGCGTTGAGTAATCGAGTATTTCGAGTTCTTCAGGCGACGAATCCAAAAGTCCAAATGGGCTGAAGTTATTCCTAAAATTCGAATTTAAAGGTGTCTAGTTGTCTACACACAGCCAAATCCAAAAGTTGAAATAGTCTGAGGCCAATCTAAAACTCATCGTGTATAGTGAAATCTATAGTGGATTCAGTCTATTCTGCAACTGGATTACCGACACCATCGGACGAATCCACGAATCCTCTAAATGGACTTGCCGTGTGTAACGAATCCTCGCCTCGGTCCAAAAACTGGTCACATTGTGCAAACGCGGCAAGGTGTTCACGGTTCACTGTGTTCTTTATCAAAGTCGTCAATGTTTTCAGGAATATGACTTGACAATTTGAAGATCGCGAAATGTCCACCACATTTTTGTATTTGTATAAACTTGGTGGTAAACAATACACTAATATGTGCAATTATTGTTGTACATCAATTTAATTTTCCAGATTAATTTACAGCTCTTTTACCTCATTTTATTTGATACATCAATTTTATTTAGGGCGGATCTACAGATCTACATCGTCTAAAAGCTTCATACGTCCCGAACAAGCGCACATTCGTTCAACCGATAAATTCGTTCAATAGCAAGTGTAGACTTGCCTTTATACACTCACACCATTACTATAACGAGATTACCTAACAACCCTGACTATTGCTGAAACCTTTTTTTTTTTTTTTTTTTTTAAAAAAAACCGCTTCAAGAAGTTTCAACTTGAAGAAAGAAAGAAAAAGGCCCTGTGAATTAGGAGATAGTTAGCCAGATCTACAATCTCATGTTAGTCAATGTCTGACAGTCTGAGTATGCTCAGAGAAGGTTTGGACTTCAAGAAGTTTCAACTTGAAGAATGATATAAAAATGCCCTGTGAATTAGGAAATAGTTAGCCAGATCTACAATCTCATGTTAGTCAATGTCTGACAGTCTGAGTATGCTCAGAGAAGGTTTGGGCACAGTCTCTAAGTATTCTTAACGAACCTCATCAGATCATCACTTATTAAACTCTCTATTCTGTCACTTTTTCCTTCAGGGCAAATTTCATCCAACATTGTTCAGAAGCAGAATGATATTTTCAACAAAGAATTCAAACGACAGCAAAATGCAGTGGGTAGAATTGAGAAGATTAACGTGACGTACAAAGGCCTTCCCGAGGATGCAGAACTCATCATGAACAAAAATCTATCCACACCATACAACTGTGCACAGCGTAAGTTCTTAGTAATTTTCAAGTGCTTTTTAAAGGCCATTTTTTCAACACAGTCAATTATTTATTTAATTTATTGTATATATTTTCATCATTATCTTCAAGGAAAATTGAACTATTGTAGGCAGTTATCTTACAGAATTGGAATGATGAGTGTTACCTACATACTCTCTTTCTGAGGATGGAAAAAAAAAAAATAATAATAAAAAAAAAAAAATGCAAGTACCTGTATTTAGTGGCTTTGCCAAGATCCTTTTTTCCTAGTTCTCTAACCTCTCACACCTATCCAATTGTTTTTCAGACATGTCTGAGATGTTGTGTGACCGATCAGTGCTTGCATTAATAGACGGTGTTAAGTTATGGGACATGCATCGTCCCCTGGAATCGGACTGTGAGCTTCAACTCTTACATTTCTACGACTCGGACCCCTATCATAGCAATCGGACATTTTGGAGGAGTTGCTCTATCATGCTGGGTTCAGTGCTATCTAATGCATTTAAAGATACGCATTAATAGACGGTGTTAAGTTATGGGACATGCATCGTCCCCTGGAATCAGACTGTGAGCTTCAACTCTTACATTTCTATGACTCGGACCCCTATCATAGCAATCGGACATTTTGGAGGAGTTGCTCTATCATGCTGGGTTCAGTGCTATCTAATGCATTTAAAGATAATGTTGAAGTACAACTACATAGCTTTCCATCACCTAATGGTAAGCAGATAAGAATTTAACAACAATAATGGGAAACCTTCCTTTTGGGGGTAGAGGACTTTTTGTCTCATTTAAACAACAACAAACATTTAAACATTTTTATTTTATTCTTTACTTTAGGATTGCATCTTAAATGTCAGTAGTCAACAGGATATTTAAAAATGATGTTAGAGGGAAGGTTTCTTGTGAGATTAAACCCAAACTAATCATTTCCTTTTTTATTTGGATTCCAGTGAAGTCGGGCAGTTTTGTGTATGATGTTCAACTGAGTGGGGTGGACAATTGGAAACCCACCTCAGCTGAGCTTAGAGTATGAAGAGTTTTATTTTTATTATTTCCCAGAAGAGTATTATTACTTTCTGTCTTTATAAAGGGAATAGGAAGAAAAAATCCCCATTACAAATTCACTCGGCAAATGCATTTTTTACGTTTACCCCTCCAGGCTTCCAGTCTGAACAACTCAAGCTTTTTCACATTATTCTCCTCCTCCTCCTTCCCCCCCCCTAAAAGCTTCCGTTGTCCTCCGTCCTATCCCCCCCCTCCTCTAAACAGACTAGATAGCTAGATACAGATGTTTTAAACAACATCTTCATTAGAAAACTTGAATACCTATCCTATCACTAACGTATTTATGCCCGAGATCTCAATTTGAGTTTAAATTTGGTTAAATGTAAACTATGGGATTTAGCAATGTAATTATATATCCACTAAAATACATTAACTTTTTTCTTTTGAAGTACAAAAATACTTAATACATTATTTCATAAAAAAAAAAAAAAAAAAAAAAAAAAAAAAATATAGAAAAATGAAATACCTATACTATCACTAACGTATTTATGCCCGAGATCTCAATTTGAGTTTAAATTTGGTTAAATGTAAACTATGGGATTTAGCAATCTAATTGGCTTATTTCAAACTTTTTAGCCAATCAGATTGTAGAATCCAGTTGTTCAATCGTTTAACATTAGGTAACCAAGTAACTCAGATTGTAGTTCTGGCTATATCTCAGTGGTTTTCAATCAACGAGATATTAGTCGATTTTAGCATATAAGGAAAAAGTAAAAAAAATGGTAGTACATAGTACATACCTACACTTAGTACCGGGCTTTTACGGACTGGACATTGGATAAACAACTTCATTAAAACCAAAGGAACTACCTTTTAGGATTTAGGCATACCTATTCGCGAAAAAACTTAAATAATCTACAAAATGATACCTATGTACCCACAAAGTGACGTATTATTTATTTATTTACATAGGTGTCAATAATAAACGCGGTCTCCTGGGATATCTGTCACGGAAATGAGAAACACTCTGTGTTAAACCTCAGATAATCCATTTCAATCACCAATATTGTCATTACTACTATTTCGTTGATAGCACATACCTATTGGCGAGACATGGAAACAGAAAGAGGATTTAAATTTGGTTAAATGTAAAGTATGGGATTTAGCAATGTAATTGGTTGATTTTCAACTTTTTAGCCAATCAGATTGTAGAATCCAGTTGTTCAATCTAAACGATTAGGTAACCAAGTAAACTCAGCTTGTAGTTCTGGCTATATCTCAGTGGTTTTCAATCAACGAGATATTAGTCGATTTTAGCATAAGGAAAAAGTAAAAAAAAATGGTAGTACATACCTACACTTAGTACCGGGCTTTTGAACGGACTAGACATTGGATAAACAACTTCATTAAAACCAAAGGAACTACCGTTGAAGCATACCTATTCGCGAAAAAACTTAAATAATCTACAAAATGATACCTATGTACCTACAAAGTGACGTATTTTTTATTTATTTACATAGGTGTCAATAATAAACGCGGTCTCCTGGGATTTCTGTCATGGAAATGAGAAACACTCTGTTGTAGCCTCGAATAATCCATTTCAATCACCAATATTGTCATTACTACTATTTCGTTGATAGCACATACCTATTGGCGAGACATGGAAACAGAAAGAGGAGAAGGAGATTTCATCTGATATGCCCGTGAGAGAGCAAGTCTTGCGTATTTCACCCGTGGATATTCCGTCAGGCCCGAAGCCAAAGGCAGAACGACTGAAATTTATATTAATTTTCCTAATGGTGCCTTTCCACTCACTCGGAATGATCTGCAAAAGTGGAAACGTACCACAATGTCGACACTTTTTTCCTTGCTTTCGGTCCGAGGAGGGTATGATATGAGTATAAGTAGGTGCTTTATTTGTATGACTTTTAAGAGTTTTAAGTGAGAGGGGGTTTTACCCACCATTCGGCGGCAAGCTACTCACCTTCTCACATTAACTTCACCCAGCCAGAGTGGTTAGAGGGAAGGTTTCTTGTGAGATTAAACCCAAACTACTCCTTTTTTATTTGAATTCCAGTGAAGTCGGGCAGTTTTGTGTATGATGTTCAACTGAGTGGGGTGGACAATTGGAAACCCACCTCAGCTGAGCTTAGAGTATTGAGTGCAGAGATGGTTAAGCTGGCATATGAGGCAGTCCCATTTGAGCGGTTGTCTATTAGTCAGGATCTAGCTGAGGCATTGTTTGAACACAACAAATACAAACTTGAGCAAATCCCAAGTATTGTGCAACAGAGTATAGGTGAGTGGAGATGGTTAAGCTGGCATATGAGGCAGTCCCATTTGAGCGGTTGTCTATCAGTCAGGATCTAGCTGAGGCATTGTTTGAACACAACAAATACAAACTTGAGCAAATCCCAAGTATTGTGCAACAGAGTATAGGTGAGTTTTGCTTTCGGTCCGAGGAGGGTATGATATGAGTATAAGTAGGTGCTTGTATGACTTTTAAGAGTTTCAAGTGAGAGGGGGTTTTACCCACCATTCGACGACAAGCTACTCACCTTCTCACATTAACTTCACCCAGCCAGAGTGGGGCTGGGAACAACCAGCACCCGATTGTCCAGGTGGTCACCTATCCGGGTACCAACCGTGCGCAACGTTGCTCAACTTCAGTGATCCATCGGGAATTGGTGCGTTTGACGTGCTATCGCCGCTGGCTTGTTTCGTGTGCGCCTTTGTCATGTATTTCTCGTGCTTTACATTGTGTCGTAAATCCTGTATCCTGATGATTTTAACCCCCCCAGAGCTAGTTAACCCCCAGCCACCGAGGGCTTGGCCCTCTTACTTCGCCCCTGGCCTGTTAGTTCTCTTCTCTTTCATTCTTGCGTTCCCATATCTGGATTTTTCAGTTGCATCCAAATAGTTAGACTGAGATAAATTCTCTTGCGCTGTTTTTTTCCGTCCGAATTCGACATTTTTCCCTCCGGAGAGAGTAGGATTTTTTAGAATGTGTTAATTTTTCATTGTGTAGTGGTACTATTAGGGAAGAAAATGGGAAATTAGGGAGAAAATGTGTGATTTGCCGCGGATTTTTCCCCGATTGGATTTATTCCCGTAATGGATTATAGATTGGATTTCGGGATCTGGAATTGGTAAGTGTTTCTAGTGGATGTTTTGTTTCTGGTGGATTGTTTGTTAAACTGCATCTATTCTTGTTTTTTGCTTTTGTTTTTAATATTTTTTTTACCTTTACTTTTTTCTTTGCTTTTGGTATTAGGTAGGTATACAGTGTGTCCACTTTTAATGTGCGCCATAGGAAAAATACATGTAAAAACAGTTTTTCTTGTCTCAAAAGTCCCCATTAAGTATTTTAGTTAAACCAAATATGTTAACTCATGTATTTTTATCTGAGGAATTCACTGGTGGTGATTTCATACACCTGGGACTTACAGTTAAAAAGTTAAGGGTTCGAAATCCGAGAAATGTGTTATGTTTGAAACTCAACATTTGTGTACAATTGGATACTCTATTTTATGTATTTTTTCACGAGAAATCGATTGGTAATATTTTCAATTACTTGGGGCTTACAATTAAAAAGTTCTGGGTTCGAAACCGAGTAATTGATGATTCTCATGAAAAATATAACTGTCCAAATGTATTTTTTTCGTAAAGATCGTCAAAAATAATAAATAATCCGAAAAGATTTTTTTTTTAAAAAGTATTTCTTCTCTAAGAAATTCGTCCCCAAAGTGTGCGCGGGAAAAATAATGAGATTCAAATTTTTAAAGCGTAGGGACGCGTTGTTTTTGCTATAGTGTTTACTAAAACTGTTTATAACATCGTACTTTTTTTGTGTTGTTTTGATTTTTTTCTTTTGTTCATTTAACTTTCGTTAGATTTTTTTGGTGAATTTTGTTTTTTGGCTGGTTTTTGAACAACTCAATCAGAGCAGAACATTTTCCGCCTTTTAAAATAAACAATAATCTATTTTTTTACTAGATAGATAGGTATTCTTGGTTTGGGAAAAGCTCTTCTCTGATTTGTTAACTATGTATTAGATATCGGGCTGTTGTTAATCAGGCTTGATACCGATCGGCAAGTATCGAGCTTTTATCCCGATTCCCACTATCCGCTCAGGTCACGTTCCAGTCAGTGTTCGTTCAACGAACGGTCAAATATTCTGCCCATTTCGCTAGAAGAAGCCGTGAGGTTCTAGACCAATTTTTCCCCGAAAATTGGATTGGTCGTGGTGAACCAATCCCATGGCCTGCTAGGTCCCCTGACAAAAACCCAATAGACTATTGTGTGTGGGGATTCATAAAGGATCTCATTTATGAAACACCCGTGGAAAGCGAAGAAGACCTCATAGGCCGGATAGTCGCTGCCTTCGGATTATTTGTGGAGACCAGAAACATCTTCAGAAATATCAGGAAGAGCATGAGGAGAAGGTGCAATCTCTGCATTGAACACGAGGGGCGACAGTCAAATATTCTCTAACGTTCAAAAAACGGCCAACGATTCTCACAGGTGCTTAGGTGGGAGTGGAAATACTGAAATGTTAACGGTGGATGTGAATTCCCTAATACTCCTTTTTCATGACCATTGCTAGTAAAAATATTTTGACTGTACTTGACTGGTGAGTGACCTACACTATAGTGGGACTCGGGCGTCACATTTCGTCACCTCATTTTATCCCCTATCTTCTCTTCCAGCCCCAACCCACTCTAGTGCCATGGCCCACTTTGTGGTCGCCCCCATGGCGATCGACGTCAAACACCATCACCACCCTCAGCACAGCGGTCACCACAACCTCCCCGCCACGTCTATCTCTCCCTCCCCTACCATACTGTCTCACACTCAGGTGCGGGCGGGCAAGGAGTTGCTACCCCGCGTGGCTAGTACTGGGGACGGAGGTCCTGATGAGGAGGCGGGAGCCAAGCGCAAGATCCGCCGAGACGAGGTAAGTGGTATACACTCAGTTGCGGGCGGGCAAGGAGTTGCTCCCCCGCGTGGCTAGTACTGGGGATGGGGGTCCTGATGAGGAGGCGGGAGCCAAGCGCAAGGTCCGCCGAGAAGAGGTAAGAAGTATACACCCAGGTGCGGGCGGGCAAGGAGATGCTTCCCCGCGTGGCTAGTACTGGGGATGGGGGCCCTGATGAGGAGGCGGGAGCCAAGCGCAAGATCCGCCGAGACGAGGTGGGTGGTATACACTCAAGTGCCGGCGGGCAAGGAGATGCTTCCCCGCGTGGCCAATACTGGGGATTGGGGCCCTGATGAGGAGGCGGGAGCCAAGCGCAAGGTCCGCCGAGACAAATTACCTATGTGCTCTCGGGCATTAGTCCCGGTACTCTCGGTTTATTTGTCGGTGGTAAAGGGAAGAATGATTCGGTGTGACCCATAGGTTCTTGTGTTTTCGGTGATGGTAACAGTGTGAAGTCTGCGAAGATATAGGTTGTAGCCAAAGGAGTAGGTACGAGTACATGCAGCTATAATAATGAATGGCCCAACCCAAAGAATCAAAGTACAGCATCTAACTGTGACAAAACCCAATTCCTAACTTTAAACTTGGACCATACTTAACTGATTCACAAGGACATGGAGTAATTGGAGTATATTTTCTGTGAAGTCCATGTGTATTTCTCACAGAGATGTCACTCCCATGCTACATATGTTTCAAACACCCTTCATGGGGACAGACCGACCGACCGACAGACCGACTGACAGACACCGAAGCGAATACAATAGTCCGTCCCTTATACCTTTTTATTACCGACCGACAGACCGACTGACAGACACCGAGGCGAATACAATAGTCCGTCCCTTATACCTTTTTATTACTATTGTAATAATAAAGGAAGGACGGACTAAAAAGGACTAAACCAGAAGATGGGAGGTAGGTTTGGGAGAGAGGTATGGGTTGGGAGGGATCTTTACCATCATGGAAAGGAGGCTATGACAGGAGAAAGAGAAGGAGGAGGGGAGCAAAGGGAAAGTCTATGGTATGGGAGGGATATATACCGGGTTAGGAGGGATCTTTAACATCATGGAAAGGAGGCTATGACAGGAGAAAGAGAAGGAGGAGGGGAGCAAAGGGAAAGTCTATGGTATGGGAGGGATATATACCCGGTTAGGAGGGATCAACAACATGGAAGGAGATTACAGTGGAGGAGGGGAGGAGGAAATGAGGTTATAGGAGGGATAAGGTATAACATGGGAGGTACAGGTTAGGAGGGATGGTATCTACGACATTGGAAGGAAAAAGGAGACCACGAGATTGGACATGATGAAAAAGAGAGGAATGGAGAGAAAGAGAGAGTCTGTGATGTGGGAGGGACAGGGGATTATCCACAAGATAGGAGGCAGGTATACCGGTCAGGAGGGATCTATATGGGAAGGATGCGTTTAGAAGGAATTGGATCTACGACGTAGAAGGAAGCTACAGGGTTGGACATGTTGAAAAGGAGAGCCAGCTGCGAGTGGTATGGGGGACAGGGGATTATCCACAAGATGGGAGGTAGCAGGTAGATACATAGTTGAGGGAAGGTAAACCAGAAGATGGGAGGTAGGAGGTAGGTTTGGGAGATAGGTATGGGTTAGGAGGGATCTTTAACATCATGGGAAGGAGGCTATGACAGGAGAAAGAGAAGGAGGAGGGGAGCAAAGGGAAAGTCTATGGTATGGGAGGGATATATACCGGGTTAAGAGGGTATAAAAATAGTAGAAAACATAGTTCATCTCTACAACTATGTATGTAGTAAGAATTCTACCGTTTTCCCTCTTTTCTTTGCTTTTTCCTCCACATTTTACCTTTTCCCTCTACATCCACTGTGTTTAGATAGTAAAAACTTAACGTCTACATTTCAAAACGAGTTGGTGTCATAGAGGAAGTCTGCCTAACTGGAACCCCAATCGTTTTATTGGGTCCTCCGTTCTTTGAGCCTTGACCCCTCTTCATTATTTCAATGGACATTTTTTTTGCAGGGATCGAACTTTTTCGCACGTAGGTAACTCCGAACTAAATACCCATGTACATAGATAAGAATTTTCCCTATTTCCGCGAAACTGAAAAAGGGGGACGAGTCAAGCATCCTTCCCCTACAAAACATAAATTTACATACAAAAAAGTCAAACTATCCATTATACATTTTGCTGAATCTATACGTACGTATATTTTACATGACGTCATACAGCATTTTTCACCGACAGCATTTTTCTCCTCTTTGCATAAAACATATCCCCGTGAATAACTTTATCGTAGGTGAAAGAAAATGTTTCCAGTTGCCTCATAATTTATTTCCATCGCACTGTTGTTTTTTCTAACTTTGTGTTCAATTTCTGCCGGATTAATTTTATTACCCCGGGTCGGCTTACAGGTATCCAATAAAATTTCATGTCCTTTTTCTTGTTCTTTTTCACGCCTCTCTCTCTCTCTCCCTCCCTCTCTCTCTCTTCCTCCCTCTCTCTTCTTCTTCTTCTCGTCTTTTATCTATTCTTATCTTTATTCTCTTCACACCTCTCACTCTGCTCTTCTCTCTCCCATGTTCTCTTTTTCCTTCTCCGCCCTCCTTCTCTTTTCCTCTATTTTCTTCTGTTATCTCCTCTCCTCTCTTCTCTCTCCTCTCCTTTCCTCTCTCTCTTCCTCTTTTCTTGTTCTCCTTCTCTTTCCCTTTCTTTTCTCTCTCTTTTCTTCTCCTTCTCCTCCGCACTTTTCTCTGCCTTCACCTCATAATTTATTTCCATCGCACTGTTTTTTTCTAACTTTGTGTTCAATTTCTGCCGGATTAATGTTATTACCCCGGGTCGGCTTACAGGTATCCAATAAAATTTCATGTCCTTTTTCTTGTTCTTCTTTTTCACGCCTCTCTCTTCCTTTCTCTCTCTCCCTCCCTCTCTCTTCCTCTCTCTCTCCCTCCCTCTCTCTCTCTTCTTCTTCTTCTCTTCTCCTTCTTTTATCTATTCTTATCTTTATTCTCTTCACACCTCTCACTCTGCTCTTCTCTCTATGTTCTCTTTTTCCTTCTCCACCCTCCTTCTCTTTTCCTCTATTTTCTTCTGTTATATCCTCTCTTCTCTCTCCTCTCCTTTCCTATCTCTTCCTCTTTTCTTGTTCTCCTTCTCTTTCCCTTTCTTTTCTCTCTCTTTTCTTCTCCTTCTCCTCCGCACTTTTCTCTGCCTTCCCCATCCTCTTCTTATACTCTTCCCCTCTCTTCGTTCTGTTCTCTTCATTTTCATCACCTCTCTCTTCCGTTTCTTCCATAGTCGCTCACATCTTTCAAAACCTTCTCCCATACAAAATTTTCATTAATTTTCAACAGGAAGTGTGTTCCGTGTATAAAGTGTAAAACGATACTCCGTAGCAGACATAGTAGACATAATCAGGGACGGAAGCAAACAAATAAATAGCTCACTCTTACCTGAAGACAATTAGGCTAATGACGATGATAATAAGTTTATTTGACAACCAATCAACCAACCAACATAAAATGCCAGAGTCAGTCCCTGTAACTCGGAGCCAAAAGTTGGACTGGTTGGACTCCTAGATGAACTAGCGGTATTCCGGAGCGAAGCGACGGAATTCAGCTAGTTTATAATATGGCTATACCTACGTCAGGAACTAAAAATTCCATTCTCTTGTTGTCGACTCGATGGCGGCTAATTTTACGAGCTTTTTTTTATACATTTATAGCTTGTTCTTAATTTTTCCCCTCTCTCTTTCCTTCTCCTCTTTCTCATTTTCCGCTTTACACTCTTCTCCTTCTACTTCTCAACTTTTCCGTCCCATCCATGTTTTACTACGCTTAGTTTTATACCTCCTCTCATTTTTCCTCTTTCGTCTCCTTTCCTGCCTGTGTTCCCTCTTTTTACGTCTTTCCTCTCTTTCTTCTTCTTCATCTCTTCCTTTTCGTCCTCTTCCTTTTCCATTTTTTGTTCTTCTTCCTACTTTTGCTGCTTCCCCACTTTCTCTTCGTCTTCTTCTTCCTTTTTCCTCATTTATTCTCCTTTTCGTTCTTCTTCTTCCTCTCCTTCTTTAATTTTTAGTCCTCTCCTCTCTTTGCTGCGTCTGCCGGCCTCCATTTTTTGTTCTTCTTCCTACTTTTGCTGCTTCCCCACCATAGGCGGTTCTTGCCTAAATTTTTGGGGGGGCTTGATTTTGAAGGTACCTACACCTTAAAAATTTTGATTTAGCTTTATGTAAAAAATCTGGTGTGAACATCACACGACTTTCCTTATCCTATTGAATGATGCTTATTTGAGTATTATTTTGCCCTAACTTTTACCATATATCTAACCGTTTAGTCGGTATAGCTGAAAACCGCCAAAAAACGGTCGAAAACCGTCCAAAAATCCGTAACCAAGAATGATAATAAACTGAATATTAAACAAATTAGGTAGGTACATAGGTATTCTTTAACCACGTAAAATAAAATAAAAAAAAACAAGAATGATAATAAACTGAATATTAAACAAATTAGGTAGGTACATAGGTATTCTTTAACCACGATCGAATAAACTACGGGCTAAAAAAATCCCGGAGGGACGGACCCAGCTTGTTGACCAGTGTTATGTACGAGTACTCCGTGGCCGAGTGGACAAAAGAATAATCATTGACTGTAAATAATTTCGTGATTCGTGTGATTAATCTTGTCATTGCAGAGCATCGCCAGCACCCTCCAGTCATAAGTTTCGTCCTGATCCTCCACCCTATCCTTCCTCCAAAGAGTAAGTTCTCCAATCCATGTGTCCTGGGTTCGTATCCCGATACTAAAATCAAACACCATCTGAGATTTCCTTGGATTGGTTCAGTACAGGCGCTATATCACGCCAAAAAACAAGCTTGCTCCGTCCCTCCGGGAATTTTTTAGCCCGTAGTTCAATCGATCGTGATTAAAGAAAATCAGTACCTATGTACCTACCTAATTTGTTGAAAAAAATCCCCCAAAAACCAGTTTTTTTTGGTTTTTTGGCTTTATGGTTCTCTGGACAAAATTTGCACCACCATTTTCGCGATCCAGGGGGGAGCCTGGGCCCTCTCGCCCCCCCCCTGAAATACGGCCTTGCTAAAGGTATATTTTAGGGAATTTTACCGTATTATGTAGCCATCACCTATTTCTTTTTCACCTTTATTTCGTCCACTTTTGCACTTATGCACTTTAATTCCAAAATTTACAAATATGTAGGTACGTACCCAAACACTGATTTTTTTTGGGCTCCACAGAAAGAAGCACAAGTAAACTCTAGGAAATCCTTTTTCTCTCTTTCCCAAAGGAAATTTCGATCGTCGAAAACTTCGTAGTGATAGGTATGGCGATTACACTGCAGTGATAGGTATGGCGATTACAGTGATAGAGGTAGAGGCTCGGGCTGTTCTCATAAATTGACAATTAATCACTTCCTATTCTGAGGAGATTCAATCAAAACAAAAACGCTCTTATTAAGCCACCTTGATGTAACATGATAGGTACCTGCCTATCTATAGGATAAAAATAAATGAAAAAAAAAAAAAATCAAAGTCAAATCATGAATCTTTGTGGTAAACTTTTGCTTTTTCACAACGTTGTGGGTATCACAGTATAACAAGTCTTTCATTTACTCAATCATCATATATTGATATTGATGGCAAATGCCTCGTGTATTTGATTTAAACATTACATGTAGGTTTTCATAAAGAAAAAAAAAATATTAAAAACTATGTGAATTCTAAAACCTAAAAGTGAAATTAAATATTGTATATTTATCAATAGGGGAAAATGAAAACAGATTGCTTTTTTTGTTTTACAATATTATTTTATTCACTACCATACCGGGTTTCGCCAGTTACGGCATCTTCAGTGGTATTATTATTATTATTAAGTTGGGAACAGACAGAGTGACAGACAGACGACACCGAAGCGAATACAATAGTCCGTCCCTTATACCTTTTATTACTATTGTAATAATAAAGGAAGGACGGACTAAAAAGGACTAAACTAGAAGATGGGAGGTAGGTTTGGGAGAGAGGTATGGGTTAGGAAGGATCTTTAACATCATGGAAAGGAGGCTATGACAGGAAAAAAAGAAGGAGGAGGGGAGAAAAGGGAAAGTCTATGGTATGGGAGGGATCAACAACATGGAAGGAGATTACAGTGGAGGAGGGGGAGGAGGAAATGAGGTTATAGGAGGGATAAGGTATAACATGGGAGGTACAGGTTAGGAGGGGATGGTATCTACGACATTGGAAGGACAAAGGAGACCACGAGATTGGAGAGTCTGTGATGTGGGAGGGATAGGGGATTATCCACAAGATAGGAGGCAGGTAGATACTGGAGGTATATGGGAAGGATGCGTTTAGAAGGAATGGGATCTACGACGTTGAAGGAAGCTACAGGGTTGGACATGTTGAAAAGGAGAGCCAGCTGCGAGTGGTATGGGGGGCAGGGGATTATCCACAAGATGGGAGGTAGCAGGTAGATACATTAGCAGGTAGTAAGTAAGTAAGTAATAGTGCTTATTTATACTGCTCGCATAGGACTGAAAAGTCCCTTTACTCCAGCAGTAGGCTACTACCATTATTGTGGTCAAATTCTCAAATTATATTGATAAAATTCCATACCTCGGCTGGGATTGATAACCCACGCCCTCCTGTTTACCAGGCGAGCGCCTTGACCACTACACCACCGAGGCAGGTAGATACATAGTTGAGGGAAGGATACCAGTTAGGAGGGATCTACGAAAAAGGAGACTACGGGATTGGACAAGATGAGAAGGAAAATTAAAAAAGAGGAAAATTCTGCGAATTACACGCCGTTGGTTGGTTAACTCGAGGGTTTATTGTTATTATCTTATATTATAAGAACAAGATCCATTCACAGTTCACAGTTCACATTTCATAGTTCACACACTGATCGCTCTATCTCCAGAACCACAACATAGTTAATCTCTACACCTATGTATGTAGTAAGAATTCTACCGTTTTCCCTATTTTCTTTGCTTTTTCCTCTACATTTTACCTTTTCCCTCTACATCCACTGTGTTATGATAGTGAAAACTTAACGTCTACATTTCAAAACGATTTGGTGTCATAGAGGAAGTCTGCCTAACTGGAACCCCAATCGTCTTATGGGGTCCTCCGTTCTTTGAGCCTTGACCCCTCTTAATTATTTCAATGGACATGTTTTTTGCAGGGATCGAACTTTTTCGCACGTAGGTAACTCCGAACTAAATACCTATGTACATAGATAAGAATTTTCCCTATTTTCGCGAAACTGAAAAAAGGGGACGAGTCAAGCATCCTTCCCCTACAAAACATAAATTTACATACAAAAA
>NW_007377644.1:72599-97186 GCF_000475195.1 Diaphorina citri
CCCTCCTTCTCTTTTCCTCTATTTTCTTCTGTTATCTCCTCTCCTCTCTTCTCTCTCCTCTCCTTTCCTCTCTCTCTTCCTCTTTTCTTGTTCTCCTTCTCTTTCCCTTTCTTTTCTCTCTCTTTTCTTCTCCTTCTCCTCCGCACTTTTCTCTGCCTTCCCCATCCTCTTCTTATACTCTTCCCCTCTCTTCGTTCTGTTCTCTTCATTTTCATCACCTCTCTCTTCCGTTTCTTCCATAGTCGCTCACATCTTTCAAAACCTTCTCCCATACAAAATTTTCATTAATTTTCAACAGGAAGTGTGTTCCGTGTATAAAGTGTAAAACGATACTCCGTAGCAGACATAGTAGACATAATCAGGGACGGAAGCAAACAAATAAATAGCTCACTCTTACCTGAAGACAATTAGGCTAATGACGATGATAATAAGTTTATTTGACAACCAATCAACCAACCAACATAAAATGCCAGAGTCAGTCCCTGTGACTCGGAGCCAAAAGTTGGACTGGTTGGACTCCTGGGGGCTGGGGTTCGAGGTCCAGGAGTGACATGAACATTTAGTAACGCCATTTTGAGGTGGACCTTTGAAAAAGCTTTGTCCAATAGGTACCTTGTGTTGAAACAAGTTGTTCCCCCCCCCCTGCATCTTCTTCTTCTTCCTCTCAAAGTGTCCGATCATGATGTGACGTTTGGTGAAAACGCCCAGTGGCTACCTTCCACTGGTAGAGTCCCTGTCCGTCCCTGGGCCCAAAGGATGCTAAGCTAAATAGACTTGGAACAAACTTTTAAATGCTGTCCAAAAAACTGTGTTGAACTGTTCTCATGTTCGCTACTTGTTAAGTTGTGCTTGTCCTGGAGTAGAACTTGAACTCAAAGCGACAGTACTTGACACTTAACAAGCTTGAAACTTTTCAAGTTAGAGTCGAGTTATTTGAGTAGAAAGTTCCGATCTCTGGACTTTCGGGAGAGCAAGGCTGCGGTCCTGAATTATGAAAGCAATTCTACAATTTTGCACTCCTCGTTTTGCTATAATTTGACTGAAGTCACTTTATTTTTTTTTTCTTTTGCGGCCATTTTACGTCATGATTCTGTGAAGTGCGAAATTCTTTATGGAACGCTTTTCCATTTAGTTTGTTTGTTGTAGCGGTGTAACTGTACCGAAGGGGGTTGATGGTCTTTAGCCAATATTACCTGGACCGTCCCGAATCGCAGTCAACCATCATGAGGAGCTGTGCTTTTCCTTGGAAGCATGATAAACCCCTTTGTAACCTCCAGCTAGCCAGGCTGGTTAGGGTTTGGCTGCTCTGATCCCTATTTATAGTCCCACAGCAAGACACTGGTCTGCTCTCTGTTTAATGTCCTCCCGCCAGACTTGTCTGTCTGTCTGTTTGTCTTACAATAGAAAGCAGTACACCACTGAACCATCTTTGTTCAAATGTAGAGTAACAGACGAGAGTCCTAGACTATAAGGTATCCTTTTTTATCCTCGCCAAAGTTAGTACCCTCTCATCCTCACTTTATAAAGTCATCGTCCCGCATAACTCTACGTAAGATACAGTATTTATACGCTATACGTTCTATACGTAAGATACAGTATTTATACGTGTACAGTATAAAATACAGTATTTATACGTGTACAGCAGTTAAGATACAGTATTTATACCTAGGTATACCTCACACAAGATACATTTTACTAGTTTAGTCTCGCCGTCTCTCGTTATACGGGCGCCCCTAGCTATCGATCTACTCCGTATGGGAGGGAAATGGGTTAATGTAGAATGGGAGGTAGGTATTGGAGGGAGATATGGGTTAGGAGGGATCTATAACATAGGAAGAAGGCGGAGACATGGGAGGAAAGGGAGGAGGAGAGGGAATGGGTCAAGAGGGATCTATAACAAAACAAGCTGGGTCCGTCCCTCCGGGAATTTTTTAGTCCGTAGTTTATTCGATCGTGATTAGAATAGAATAGAATATACCTTGTTTATACTGCCAGAATGAGACTGAAAAGTCCCTTTACTCCCGCAGTCTAACCAAGGTCTTATATGGGACGGAGGTCCTGATGAGGCGGGAGCCAAGCGCAATCCTCCGAGACAAATTACCTATGTGCTCTCGGGCATTAGTCCCGGTACTCTCGGTTTATTTGTCGATGGTAAAGGGCAGAATGGTTCGGTGTGACCCATGGGTTCTTGTGTTTTCGGTGATGGTAATAGTGTGAAGTCTGCGGAGAAATAGGTTGTAGCCAAAGGAGTAGGTACGAGTACATGCAGCAATAATAATGCATGGCCCAACCCAAAGAATCAATGTACAGCATCTAACTCTGACAAAACCCTATTCCTAACTTTAAACTTGGACGATACTTAACTGATTCACAAGGACATGGGGTAATTGGAGTATATTTTCTGTGAAGTCCATGTGTATTTCTCACAGAGATGTCACTCCCATGCTACATATGTTTCAAACACCCTTCATGTTTTTTTTTTCTGGCCTGCCTCAACCAATATCTTCTTTGTTGAAGATTCGGTTCATTTGTTTTGGCTCTGATCTGAAATTCCATCTTCTGAGATACATATCTTATAGCTATATTTTCTATCAAAGCACATCTATCTGAACTGGATATGTATCAAAGAACATCTAGGTACCACTTCATGTTTTTTTTTTTCTGGCCTGCCTCAACCAATATCTTCTTTGTTGAAGATTTGGTTCATTTGTTTTGACTCTGATCTGAAATTCTATCTTCTGAGATACATATCTTATAGCTATATTTTCTATCAAAGCACATCTATCTGAACTGGATATGTATCAAAGAACATCTAGGTACCTGAAATTCTGAATTAGATATCTATCAAAGCACGAAGTCTGTAAATCAAAGAATCAAAGTACAGCATCTAGCTATGAAAGCTTGGTATTCAACGTAATAATGGATGGTATGTATGTTGCTATGCACAATGCACATACATGGGGAATGTCTGTGATATGTCTTAACCTTGTAGTTCAAGGATTTTCACATTTCTCACAGTTTCCTTTGTTTCTTTTTGCTATGTATATTGCTATGCACATACATGGGGAATGTCTGTGATATGTCTTAACCTTGTAGTTCAAGGATTTTCACATTTCTCACAGTTTCCTTTGTTTCTTTTTCTCCTTTTTTTCCTCTTTTTCCTTTTTCTCTTCTTCCTTCTCCTTCTTATTCTTCTCCTTTTTCTTTTTCATATCCTTCTCTATCTCTTTCTTCTCCCCCTTATCACTCCTCCTACTCGTCCTCCTCCTCTTCTTCCTCCTCCTCCTCCTCCTTTTTTTTACTCGATGGAGGTAGATACACGTCCGCGTCCTCTTTTTTTTTTGAAATCCATGTTGTAAAATTGATCTTTTTCCACATAAAAAGGAATGAAAAAATGAATAACGGGGGAAAATAAAGAAACGAAAGATCATAAAAATAAGAGGGATCAACAACATGGAAGGAGATTACAGTGGAGGAGGGGAGGAGGTTATAGGAGGGATAAGGTATAACATGGGAGGTACAGGTTAGGATGAGGGATGGTATCTACGACATTGGAAGGAAAAAGGGGACCACGAGATTGGACATGGTGAAAAAGAGAGGAATGGGAGAGTCTGTGATGTGGGAGGGATAGGGGATTATCCACAAGATAGGATTTTAAATTTCAAAAAAGAAAAAACAAAAAAAAACAAAATTTACAAATTTGGTTTAATTTTCTTCTTTTTCCTTTTTCTGGACTATTTTAAATATTTCTTATGCAATAAGTTCTTTTACACTGATGATGCCCGAAAGGGTGAAACTAGTCTGTGAGTTAAGTCGTGTTACAATAAAATAAACCTATCAACCAAAACCAGTGAAGAGTAAAAGTTATTTTCATACTTAGATATTTAAAATGAACCTTCACAAAGTTACTGAGTCTACCATCAATCCACAAGATAGGAGGCAGGTAGATACTGGAGGTATATGGGAAGGATGCGTTTAGAAGGAATGGGATCTACGACGTTGAAGGAAGCTACAGGGTTGGACATGTTGAAAAGGAGAGCCAGCTGCGAGTGGTATGGGGGGCAGGGGATTATCCACAAGATGGGAGGTAGCAGGTAGATACATTAGCAGGTAGTAAGTAAGTAAGTAATAGTGCTTATTTATACTGCTCGCATAGGACTGAAAAGTCCCTTTACTCCAGCAGTAGGCTACTACCATTATTGTGGTCAAATTCTCAAATTATATTGACTTCTCTTTCCCTTTCTTTTCTCTCTCTTTTCTTCTCCTTCTCCTCCGCACTTTTCTCTGCCTTCCCCATCCTCTTCTTATACTCTTCCCCTCTCTTCGTTCTGTTCTCTTCATTTTCATCACCTCTCTCTTCCGTTTCTTCCATAGTCGCTCACATCTTTCAAAACCTTCTCCCATACAAAATTTTCATTAATTTTCAACAGGAAGTGTGTTCCGTGTATAAAGTGTAAAACGATACTCCGTAGCAGACATAGTAGACATAATCAGGGACGGAAGCAAACAAATAAATAGCTCACTCTTACCTGAAGACAATTAGGCTAATGACGATGATAATAAGTTTATTTGACAACCAATCAACCAACCAACATAAAATGCCAGAGTCAGTCCCTGTGACTCGGAGCCAAAAGTTGGACTGGTTGGACTCCTGGGGGCTGGGGTTCGAGGTCCAGGAGTGACATGAACATTTAGTAACGCCATTTTGAGGTGGACCTTTGAAAAAGCTTTGTCCAATAGGTACCTTGTGTTGAAACAAGTTGTTCCCCCCCCCCTGCATCTTCTTCTTCTTCCTCTCAAAGTGTCCGATCATGATGTGACGTTTGGTGAAAACGCCCAGTGGCTACCTTCCACTGGTAGAGTCCCTGTCCGTCCCTGGGCCCAAAGGATGCTAAGCTAAATAGACTTGGAACAAACTTTTAAATGCTGTCCAAAAAACTGTGTTGAACTGTTCTCATGTTCGCTACTTGTTAAGTTGTGCTTGTCCTGGAGTAGAACTTGAACTCAAAGCGACAGTACTTGACACTTAACAAGCTTGAAACTTTTCAAGTTAGAGTCGAGTTATTTGAGTAGAAAGTTCCGATCTCTGGACTTTCGGGAGAGCAAGGCTGCGGTCCTGAATTATGAAAGCAATTCTACAACTTTGCACTCCTCGTTTTGCTATAATTTGACTGAAGTCACTTTATTTTTTTTCTTTTACGGCCATTTTACGTCATAATTCTGTGAAGTGCGAAATTCTTTATGGAACGCTTTTCCATTTAGTTTGTTTGTTGTAGCGGTGTAGCTGTACCGAAGGGGGTTGATGGTCTTTAGCCAATATTACCTGGCCCGTCCCGAATCGCAGTCAACCATCATGAGGAGCTGTGCTTTTCCTTGGAAGCATGATAAACTCCTTTGTAACCTCCAGCTAGCCAGGCTGGTTAGGGTTTGGCTGCTCTGATCCCTACTTATAGTCTCACAGCAAGACACTGGTCTGCCCTCCAGCTAGCCAGGCTGGTTAGGGTTTGGCTGCTCTGATCCCTATTTATAGTCCCACAGCAATACACTGGCCTGCTCTCTGTTTAATGTCCTCCAGCCAGACTTGTCTGTCTGTCTGTTTGTTTGTCTTACAATAGAAAGCAGTACACCACTGAACCATCTTTGTTCAAATGTAGAGTAACAAACGAGAGTCCTAAACTATAAGGTATCCTTTTTTATCCTCACCAAAGTTAGTACCCTCTCATTCTCACTTTATAGAGTCATCGTCCCGCATAACTATACGTAAGATACAGTATTTATACGTGTACAGCATTTAAGATACAGTATTTATACCTAGGTATACCTAACACAAGATACATTTTACTAGTTTAGTCTCGCCGTCTCCCATTATACGTTCTTATCTTTATTCTCTTCACACCTCTCACTCTGCTCTTCTCTCTCCTATGTTCTCTTTTTCCTTCTCCACCCTCCCTCTCTTTTCCTCTATTGTCTTCTGTTATCTCCTCTCTTCTCTCTTCTCTCCTTTCCTCTCTCTCTTCCTCTTCTCTTGTTCTCCTTCTCTTTCCCTTTCTTTTCTCTCTCCTTTCTTCTCCTTCTCCTCTCTCCTCCGCACTTTTCTCTGCCTTCCCCATCCTCTTCTTATACTCTTCCCCTCTCTTCGTTCTGTTCTCTTCATTTTCATCACCTCTTGTGTTGTCGGTGCTATGTCGTCTGTGCCGTAGCATGCCCAATTGCTCATCTTGTAGTCTGTTATTATGGTCTCATTCACACGGGTCAATAGATATGCAGGTGGGCACCGCAAAATCTACTGAGCTTAATTATGCGCTCTATGTGTCTAACATGTTTGGCTAAACTCTAAATCCAAAGATCTAACCATCTGGTCCTGAAGTTATGGCAGATTTAGAAAACCACTGTATGATGTTTCATCCGAAGGAAAACCCGTCCAGTTAAAACACAGAACTCACTTCTTTCGATACTTTCATTACCTATCACTCCAATCTTGACACTCTATGTTTGATAGGTTTGACACCCTATCAAACAAGGAACCCCTCCTTTTGAGCGGGATGGATTGACAGGTTCAATGATGCTTTTTTGTGCTCTAGTCACAAGAAAAGCATCCAGCACACAAAGTGACAAGTGACACAAATGGGTGTCTCTGTGTCCATTGTATTGACGAGTTACAAGGGCATGCTACGACACAGACCACACAAGCCCTATAACAGCACCTGTTCCAGCATCCTCTTTCGAACGGGGCTGCATTTCATGCTAGAAAGAATGGAGATGTTTCTTGCAACTACAAATGCAATAACGATAATAAAAACATTAAATAATAAATGCACCGCTGTCGGTCTCGAATGAACCAGCGCCCTCTGTCGCTTTCCAGCGGAAACTTTTCGAACTATTCCCTTTCCCGAAGCAACGCTTTACCTCCCCTCCGTGAAATTTCCCCCAACATTTTTGCGTCCATACAGAAGCGCCCTCTCGTGAGAGTTTTCCGCGATTTTTCCCTGCCAAACGCGCTCTGGTGAGAGTTTTTCGAAGTAGCTATTCCCGTTTTTCTGCTGTATCAGTGTTTTGGGAGGGGGGGGGGAATCGATTTAATTTATGAGACCGAGAGGGCGTGAAGGCGTTTTTTGTTCGTTGTTTTTGTGTCAGACATTCTGTCTCTGACCTTAGCAGGCGAAAATTAAGCTTCCACCCATGGCGACAACAACGGTGGAAGTTTGGAATTAATATTAATTATCTTTTCCGTTCACCTCTCTCTATCTTTCTCGTTTATTTATCTCTCTCTCTCTCTCTCTCGCTCTTTTTCGTTCTTTCGTTTTCTCTTTAGGGAGGAAGGGAGTCCCTCTTTCTCTTTCGTTTTCTGTCTCTTCTCTTTATTTTTTTTTCACTCGTCCTCTTGCTGTTTCTCTTCAGGTTCCAGTAATGCTCTTTCTCTCTCTCTTCTTTAGTGTTTTTCCTTCTAATCTTCTCTTCTTCCATTTATACCTCTCTTTCTGTATAGTCTTTACTTATTTGGTCCTACAATGGTGCTCTTTTCTCTCTGTTCTGTTTCTCTCTCTCTCTCCCTCCCTCAAACCTTTTTTTTTTTTCTTCACTACTTTTTGTTCTTTCGTTTTCTCTTTAGGGAGGAAGGGAGTCCCTCTTTCTCTTTCGTTTTCTCTCTCTTCTTTTTATTTTTTTCACTCGTCTTCTTACTGTTTCTCTTCAAGTTCCAGTAATGCTCTTTCTCTCTCTCTTCTTTACTGTTTTTCCTTCTTATATATCTTCTCTTCTTCGATCTATACTATACCTTTCTTTCTTTATTTGATCCTACAATGGCGCTCTTTTCTCTCTGTTCTGTTTCTCTCTCTCTCTCCCTCAAACCTTTTTTTCCTTTCACTACCTCTATCTCTCTCTGTTCCTCGCTCCCTCCCTTTTTTCTTTCATTAACTCTATCTCCCTCTATTCATCTTTAAAAGCTCTCTTTAATTGATCTTACTGTGACGCTCTTTTCTCTCTATTCTCGCTCTCTCTTTATTCTCTGTCTTCCTTTTTATATTCTTTCTCTCTTTACCACTAGCATTGTTAGGTTAGGTATATCTCGCACAGCAAGATATTTGAAAGGTTGACCTAGAATGTGTTGAATGGAATCGCTTTAGCAGAAACAAAAGGCCACGCTTTTGACTGTCGGATACAAATACAATCGCGTGAGATGTGTTGAATTCTGTAGTCAAACTCATCACGATATATCATTTGTAATCCGGGGAGAAAATTAGGGAGCGGCTCTTCTGCTGTGTCCACACACCTAGTCGACCTCGTAGACTATGTTTGGACACAGCTTACTGATTAGACTTCTGCTCTCTGTCGCCATCCAAAGAGGCAATCCTGCCAATGTCCTTGGTGCACTGTCGTCAATGGAATGGTTTGAACTTTAGAAGAAATCTTCATGATTTATCAAGTTATCAAGTATTGGTCCATTCATTGTCTTCATAAAATTCTGTTCCTTTAGTTATATGTAGGCTTGCCAAGAAGAAATCTTCATGATTTATCAAGTAAGTATTGGTCCATTCATTGTCTTCATAAAATTCCGTTTCTTTAGCTATATGGACTGTATGGCAAGCTAGGCGGGAAATCGTTTTGATATGTTTCTCTGCTTCATGCGATGTGTGTCCATTTAACACGTCCTTTTTGGGTCCATTTTTACCGGCCTTTTGGGTCTACACATTATGGACTATCACATTCCTTACTCCTTACTGTAACATTGAAAATGGTTTGTGGTAAAAAGCTTTCTTTCATCTTGAGCCACCCTCTCAAATACAAACACAATGTACATTTACATTCCAATGTCTTTAGCTATATGGACTGTATGGCAAGCTAGGCGGGAAATCGTTTTGATATGTTTCTCTGCTTCATGCGATGTATGTCCATTTAACACGTCCTTTTTGGGTCCATTTTTCCCGGCCTTTTGGGTCTACATATTATGGACTATCACATTCCTTACTCCTTACTGTAACATTGAAAATGCTTTGTGGTAAAAAGCTTTCTTTCATCTTGAGCCACCCTCTCAAATACAAACACAATGTACATTTACATTCCAATCTATTCCTTTTATGGTCTAGGTGTGCAATAAGAAAGGATTTTGCGAAAATCTAAACCGATCCTGAGATATTACATTCCAATGTCTACTCTGTAGTCAAGGAATTCATGCTGCCCTAGATTTTATATGGGGCCCGCCCGCCCTACTCACAATTTTCCTGCTTTTCCTGGCTCTACTCACAATTTGGTACACATTTTGTTGTATCTAACTCGTAACGGTGAGATAAAAAGAAAACCTTACTTCTCTTTACCTTTTTTTTTTTTTTTTTTATTTAAAAACTCTGTAGTCAAGGAATTCATGCTGCCCTAGATTTTATATGGGGCCCACCCGCCCTATTCACAGTTTTCCTGCTTTTCCTGGCTCTACTCCCAATTTGGTACACATTTTGTTGTATCTAACTCGTAACGGTGAGATAAAAAGAAAAAGAAAACCTTAGTTCTCTCTACTCTCTCTACCTGCCTCGGTGGTGTAGTGGTCAAGGCGCTCGCCTGGTAAACAGGAGGGCGTGGGTTCAATCCCAGCCGAGGTATGGAATACCTACCTCGGTGGTGTAGTGGTCAAGGCGCTCGCCTGGTAAACAGGAGGGCGTGGGTTCAATCCCAGCCGAGGTATGGAATACCTACCTCGGTGGTGTAGTGGTCAAGGCGCTACCTACCTCGGTGGTGTAGTGGTCAAGGCGCTACCTACCTCGGTGGTGTAGTGGTCAAGGCGCTACCTACCTCGGTGGTGTAGTGGTCAAGGCGCTACCTACCTCGGTGGTGTAGTGGTCAAGGCGCTACCTACCTCGGTGGTGTAGTGGTCAAGGCGCTACCTACCTCGGTGGTGTAGTGGTCAAGGCGCTACCTACCTCGGTGGTGTAGTGGTCAAGGCGCTACCTACCTCGGTGGTGTAGTGGTCAAGGCGCTACCTACCTCGGTGGTGTAGTGGTCAAGGCGCTACCTACCTCGGTGGTGTAGTGGTCAAGGCGCTCGCCTGGTAAACAGGAGGGCGTGGGTTCAATCCCAGCCGAGGTATGGAATACCTACCTCGGTGGTGTAGTGGTCAAGGCGCTACCTACCTCGGTGGTGTAGTGGTCAAGGCGCTACCTACCTCGGTGGTGTAGTGGTCAAGGCGCTACCTACCTCGGTGGTGTAGTGGTCAAGGCGCTACCTACCTCGGTGGTGTAGTGGTCAAGGCGCTACCTACCTCGGTGGTGTAGTGGTCAAGGCGCTACCTACCTCGGTGGTGTAGTGGTCAAGGCGCTACCTACCTCGGTGGTGTAGTGGTCAAGGCGCTACCTACCTCGGTGGTGTAGTGGTCAAGGCGCTACCTACCTCGGTGGTGTAGTGGTCAAGGCGCTACCTACCTCGGTGGTGTAGTGGTCAAGGCGCTCGCCTGGTAAACAGGAGGGCGTGGGTTCAATCCCAGCCGAGGTATGGAATACCTACCTCGGTGGTGTAGTGGTCAAGGCGCTACCTACCTCGGTGGTGTAGTGGTCAAGGCGCTACCTACCTCGGTGGTGTAGTGGTCAAGGCGCTACCTACCTCGGTGGTGTAGTGGTCAAGGCGCTACCTACCTCGGTGGTGTAGTGGTCAAGGCGCTACCTACCTCGGTGGTGTAGTGGTCAAGGCGCTACCTACCTCGGTGGTGTAGTGCGAAAAAAAAACTTCAACTTGATCGCCACGTTCTCTCTCTCTCTCTTTCTCCCTCTCTCTCTCCCTCTCTCTCTCTCTCCCTCCCTCTCTCTCTCTCTTGGTTTCTGCCTCTCTCTCTCTCCCCCCTCTCCCTCTCTCTCTCTTGGTTTCTGCCTCTCTCTCTCTCTCGTGTTACCTTGCTGTTTACACTGTTTCTGCCTCTCTCTCTCTCCCCCCTCTCCCTCTCTCTCTCTTGGTTTCTGCCTCTCTCTCTCTCCCCCCTCTCCCTCTCTCTCTCTTGGTTTCTGCCTCTCTCTCTCTCCCCCCTCTCCCTCTCTCTCTCTTGGTTTCTGCCTCTCTCTCTCTCCCCCCTCTCCCTCTCTCTCTCTTGGTTTCTGCCTCTCTCTCTCTCCCCCCTCTCCCTCTCTCTCTCTTGGTTTCTGCCTCTCTCTCTCTCCCCCCTCTCCCTCTCTCTCTCTTGGTTTCTGCCTCTCTCTCTCTCTCGTGTTACCTTGCTGTTTACACTCTATCACAAGATGGTTGTTAGAGCTGGTGTTGTGTGCTTTTGAAAAGAAAAATATAAAGTGTCTATTTCGGTCTGTGTCTTCGACCTTCTCACTGTGGGTATTTTTTTGGCGGAAAGTGTTTCATGGTAAATATTTTGCAGAAAATGCAGAGTCACTCACATACCCCCCGTTAACTTTTTTAGGTGGTTAGCTGCCCTTTCATTAGGTCAAGTTTCGAAAATTGGAATCTATTTATACATGGTTTTTGAGGATAGAATGTATTATGCCTCCTATTTGTTGTTATCTTATTTTTTTTTTACATTTTTCATCCTCGAAGTCTAATTTTGGACAGTGATGTTGTTTTTGGTTCTCCTCCACTTGGTAAACCACAATATCCCAACAACCCTTGATCATGCCTTTTTTCTCCATTATTTTCTTTGACCCATATTTATTATTATTTTCTACTTTTTGTAAATAAAAGTTTGATCGTATTGTTCTACCTTCTACATAATATATAGGGCCCTGATTTTTACTTTGAAGTTACAACAGCAGTAGGTCTGTCAATTTCATCTCTCCCCTTTCTCCTTATCCCCTCACAATTGGGCCCACTGATATTCCATTTTTAACTTTTTGTATTCAACGTGGACACCCTGTTTATTAGTGTTTATACCTCTTTCTTCTCTTTTCCTTCCCTAAATCGCTATGTATTATAGCTGATATGCTATTTATGTATTAAAGCTGGTATGCTATTTTTCTTGATATTATTTTGACCTTTTATAAATATTGCTAACGTCAACAGTGTTTCGTCACAATGGGATAGGATTTCAGCTTTCGTTTCTACCTCTTCACTTCTTCAATTATGTTCCTTCTTCGCTCCCTTGTGGGTATATCCTAACCATACCCATTTGAAAGTCTATTAGAAGTCTATCATTTTTCTTCTAGATATTATGTGGGCATATTTTGACAATCCACATTCTGTGATTAGGACTATTAGGTACCATGAACTAATGAACTATTAGCCAAGAACGAATTGTAAAGGGCATGAACATGAACTAAACATATGAACTGTTGAGAAGGTCCAAGACAGGAATAGTCTCGGAAAAAGGACGGGAATAGTCTCGGAAAAGGGAGAGGACTAGTCTCGGAAAGGGACAGGACTTATAGTCCCCCCAATTCACAGGATGGAACCTACAACGGAAGTTGTGAAGAAGGTAAGCATTAGCTTCCCATTTTATGTTGTTTTTTGACCCATTTTATATTCAATTTGTGATCCTCTTCACTTCTTCAATTATGTTCCTTCTTCGCTCCCTTGTGGGTATTTCCTAACCATACTTATTTCACAATCCATTAGAAGTCTATCATTTTTCTTCTAGATATTATGTGGGCATATTTTGACAATCCACATTCTGTGATTAGGACTATAATTTGAGAGCTACTGGTCCTTTTTGAATAGTTTGTTGAAAAAAAGGAAGGGATAGAGTGAAAATGGAGGCGCGGAAGGAGAAGAAAAAGAGAAGGGACTTAGGAGGAGAGGAAAAGGAATCAGAGGAATGAGGAGGAGAAGAAAAATACCTATTAGATAGTTAGTTGAAAGAAATGGAAGAAATAGAAAAGAGAAAAGGAGAAGAAGTAAGGAGAAGAATAATAATGTACAGACGTCTGAGCTACGCCATTTAGCGGAAAAACAAACATTAGTAAAACAAAACACAGAGAGTTCTATGAACTGAAATGGCAAAGTTGAACTTGCTTGGTAGTTTCGTTCTATCCCCCTCCTTAGCATGAGTCTACTTCTCAATTTTTCCGTCGCATCCATGTTTTACTATAACGCTTCGTTTTATACCGTCCCTTTTCCATCCCTCTCATTTTTCCTCTTTTGTCTCCTTTCCTGCCTGTTTTTTCCTTTTCCGTTTTTCCCGCTCCATTCTCACCTTCTCCTTCTTCCCCGGCTATTCCTTTTTGTCCCCTTCCTTATTTTTTGTTCTTCCTATTTTTGCTGCTTCCCTACTTTCTTTTCGTCTTCTTCTTCTTCTTCTTCTTCTTCTTCTTCCGTTTTCCTCATTTATTCTCCTTTTCGTTCTTCTTCTTCCTCTCCTTCTTTAATTTTTAGTCCTCTCCTCTCTTTGCTGCGTCTGCCGGCTTCGCTAACATCTTTCAAAACCTTCTCCCGTACAAAATTTTCATTAATTTCCAACAGGAAAGTGTGTTCCGTGTATAAAGTGTAAAACGATACTCCGTAGCAGACATAGCAGACATAATCAGGGACGGAAGCAAACAAATAAAAAGCTCACTCTTACCTGAAGAGAATTAAGCTGATTACGATGATAATAAGTTTATTTGATAACCAATCAACCAACCAACATAAAATGCCAGAGTCAGTCCCTGTCCCTCGGAGCCATTCTCTTTTTCGTTCTTCTTCTTCCTCTCCTTCTTTAATTTTTAGTCCTCTCCTCTCTTTGCTGCGTCTGCCGGCTCCCTGTTTATCTCCTCCTTATCCTATCACCTCCTCTCCCGCCTCCTCTTCCCTTATTTCACCTCCTGTTTTTCTTCTAATCTGCTCTTAGTACTCTGGACTCTCTGGAGACATTGGGGGCAAATGGATTTGGAACCCGAATTAAACTCATAAATAAGTCTGCCGGCTCCCTATTTATCTTCTCCTTATCCTATCACCTCCTCTCCCGCCTCCTCTTCCCTTGTTCCACCTCCTGTTTTCTTCTAATCTGCTCTTAGTACTCTGGACTCTCTGGAGACATTGGGGGCAAATGGATTTGGAACCCGAATTAAACTCATAAGTAACCTTCCGTCGCGTCTCTGAGATTTGTCTTTCTGGTTTCGTCTGGAATTCCCGTAAAACCGCTGTGTGACCTTTCACCTTTCCCTCTTTGGCTTCTGTCTGTTGTATATACAGGGTGGTTCGTGATTTGCGAACCACGCTTATATCTCAGAAACGGCTGGGAATTAAGGAATGAAATAAACGGCATCACTAGTAGACCTAAAATTTGGCCGATAATAATCTATTGAGCATTTGTCCTTTATGTTTCGATTTGTCGAACATGTTAACATGTTTGTCTAAAGTCATGAAGATCTTGCCAACTGTTCGTAAGCTATGGCTACACAGACAGATAGAAAACCACTATAATATGACCTTCCACCCAAAGGAAAAAATCGTGCAGATAAAACACAGAACTTCGTTCTTTCGTTACTTTCATTACCTATCACTCCAATTTTGACACTCTATCAAACAAGGAACCCCTCCTTTTGAGCGGGATGGATTGACAGGTTCAATGATGCTTATTTGTGCTCTAGTCACAAGAAAAGCACCCAGCACACAAAGTGACAAGTGACACAAATGGGTGTCTCTGTGTATTGACGAGTTACAGGGACATGCTACGACACAGACCACAAGCCCTATAGCAGCACCTGTTCCAGGATCCCCTTTCGAACGGGGCTGCATTTCATGCTAGAAAGAACGGAGATGTTTCTTGCAACTGCAAATGCAATGACCATAATAAAAACATTAAATAATAAATGCACCGCTGTCGGTCTCGAATGAACCAGCGCCCTCTGTCGCTTTCCAGCGGAAACTTTTCGAACTATTCCCTTTCCCGAAGCAACGCTTTACCTCCCCTCCGTGAAATTTCCCCCAACATTTTTGCGTCCATACAGAAGCGCCCTCTCGTGAGAGTTTTCCGCGATTTTTCCCTGCCAAACGCGCTCTGGTGAGAGTTTTTCGAAGTAGCTATTCCCGTTTTTCTGCTGTATCAGTGTTTTGGGAGGGGGGGGGGAATCGATTTAATTTATGAGACCGAGAGGGCGTGAAGGCGTTTTTTGTTCGTTGTTTTTGTGTCAGACATTCTGTCTCTGACCTTAGCAGGCGAAAATTAAGCTTCCACCCATGGCGACAACAACGGTGGAAGTTTGGAATTAATATTAATTATCTTTTCCGTTCACCTCTCTCTATCTTTCTCGTTTATTTATCTCTCTCTCTCTCTCTCTCGCTCTTTTTCGTTCTTTCGTTTTCTCTTTAGGGAGGAAGGGAGTCCCTCTTTCTCTTTCGTTTTCTGTCTCTTCTCTTTATTTTTTTTTCACTCGTCCTCTTGCTGTTTCTCTTCAGGTTCCAGTAATGCTCTTTCTCTCTCTCTTCTTTAGTGTTTTTCCTTCTAATCTTCTCTTCTTCCATTTATACCTCTCTTTCTGTATAGTCTTTACTTATTTGGTCCTACAATGGTGCTCTTTTCTCTCTGTTCTGTTTCTCTCTCTCTCTCCCTCAAACCTTTTTTTCCTTTCATTCACTACCTCTATCTCTGTTCCTCGCTCCCTCCCTTTTTTCTTTCATTAACTCTATCTCCCTCTATTCATCTTTAAAATGTCTCTTTAATTGATCTTACTGTGACGCTCTTTTCTCTCTATTCTCGCTCTCTCTTTATTCTCTGTCTTCCTTTTTATGTTCTTTCTCTCTTTACCACTAGCATTGTTAGGTTAGGTATATCTCGCACAGCAAGATATTTGAAAGGTTGACCTAGAATGTGTTGAATGGAATCGCTTTAGCAGAAACAAAAGGCCACGCTTTTGACTGTCGGATACAAATACAATCGCGTGAGATGTGTTGAATTCTGTAGTCAAACTCATCACGATATATCATTTGTAATCCGGGGAGAAAATTAGGGAGCGGCTCTTCTGCTGTGTCCACTGTCCACACATAGCCGACCTCGTAGACTATGTTTGGACACAGCTTACTGATTAGACTTCTGCTCTCTGTCGCCATCCAAAGAGGTAATCCTGCCAATGTCCTTGGTGCACTGTCGTCAATGGAATGGTTTGAACTTAAGAAGAAATACACCTAGTCGACCTCGTAGACTATGTTTGGACACAGCTTACTGATTAGACTTCTGCTCTCTGTCGCCATCCAAAGAGGCAATCCTGCCAATGTCCTTGGTGCACTGTCGTCAATGGAATGGTTTGAACTTTAGAAGAAATCTTCATGATTTATCAAGTTATCAAGTATTGGTCCATTCATTGTCTTCATAAAATTCTGTTCCTTTAGTTATATGTAGGCTTGCCAAACGTCCCGAATTGGCCGGGACAGTCCCGAATTTCAGGGGGTGTCCCGGTGTCCCGTTCAGTTTTTCATTTTGGGGGTCTTCAATTATGTTCCTTCTTCCCTCCTCTGTGGGCATTTCCTAACCATACTCATTTCACAATCCATTAGAAGTCTATCATTTTTCTTCTAGATATTATGTGGGCATATTTTGACAATCCACATTCTGTGATTAAGACTATTAGGTACCATGAACTAATGAACTATTAGCCAAGAACGAATGGTAAAGGCGATGAACATGAACTAAACGAATGAACTGTTGAGAAGGTCCAAGACTTGAATAGTCTCGGAAGCAGAGGGAATAGTCCCCCGGAAAAGGGACAGGACCAGTCTTGGGAAAGGGGGCTGCACACTGCACAGTCTCCTCAATCCACAGAATGGAGCCGGCAACGGAAGTAGTGAAGAAGGTAATCATTTGTCTTCCCATTTTTTATTTAATATGTGATCCATTTTATGTCCAATTTGTGGCTCATTTCCGTCTATCAGACCCATTTAATTTTGAGCATTAGACCCATTTTATTTGTGTTAAACATTAGACCCATTCACTTACCCATTTGTGTTGTCGGAAATGTCGTTCCCCAAATCAGTACACTATGTGACTTTTCTAAATTTTATGACCTGACTCAGATTCGAACCACCAACTTCCAGTCTTTGAAGTTGTAAAAACGTTAAACCTTTTTTTACCTTAAATTTTGTACCATGAGAAATTTTAGTTAGATATGTAGATAGATTCCAAGTCGACATGAAAAATTTCAACTGTCAACAGTTTGTGTTCCTCTCATTCGGGATGAAAAGCACCTAATAATAACGACAATCTCGGTTTTCCGTCTGTCAGAAGATTAATGGTATCTTGCACAGTTTCATTTGGAGTCTCTGGAAAAGTAGGTTGCACGGTTTTAATTCCAGTGACCGTCGCAAACCACAGTAAGTTAATGAAGATAAGCTGGAATTCAAGTCATTTATTACCATTACCTCTTCCTTTTTACTTTTTCTACTTTCCTTTTTCGTAGTTTGTTAAAGAAAGAATGAAAGATTATCTTGTCCTTGCGAATGTTTTGCGACTTTCTTTCGTCCTCTTTTCTTTCTCCCTAATACCTTAGCTATTCAATATGTGATCCATTTTATGTCCAATTTGTGGCTCATTTCCGTCTATATCAGACCCATTTCATTTTGAGCATTAGACCCATTTTATTTGTGTTAAATATTAGACCCATTCACTTACCCATTTGTGTTGTCGGAAATGTCGTTCCCCAAATCAGTACACTATGTGACTTTTCTAAATTTTATGACCTGACTCAGATTCGAACCACCAACTTCCAGTCTTTGAAGTTGTAAAAACGTTAAACCTTTTTTTACCTTAATTTTGTACCATGAGAAATTTTATTTAGATATGTAGATAGTTTCCAAGTCGACATGAAAAATTTCAACTTTCAACAGATTGTGTACCTCTCATTCGGGATGAAAAGCACCTAATGATAACGACACTCTCGGTTTTCCGTCTGACAGAAGATTAATGGTATCTTGCACAGTTTCATTTGGAGTCTCTGGAAAAGTAGATTGCACGGTTTTAATTCCAGTGACCGTCGCAAACCACACTTAATGAAGATAAGCTGAAATTCAAGTCATTTATTACCATTACCTCTTCCTTGTTCTCCTTTACTTTTCCGTAGTTTGTTAAAGAAAGAATGAAAGATTATCTTGTCCTTGCGAATATTTTGCGACTTTCTTTCGTCCTCTTTTCTTTCTCCCTACCTTATTTTTTCTTTATTATTATTCTTTCTTCTCTCCCAAAATTGTACGTGGGAATAAGAATTGCAATGTGGAGTAGCCCTCAGGTGCCACTAGTCCCCCTGTTGTGATTTATAAGGAAAGGGTGATATTTGATATCGACGATAATTCACTAGAACCCCCCTGTGACACTTTTAGAGCCCCTAACTCACTTCTAAGACTTTGAGGGCCACTAACTCATTCCAAGTGCACTCCCATGCCGGTTGATAACACCATCTACACACATTGAGTTATCCAGCGTGCCGGGAGGCGCACGAAAGTCAAGAGTTCGCTTCGAAGGTCTAAAAATGATCAAAATTTCGTTCTACGGTCAGGGACAGGGACAGAGGGAAAAATCTGAGACTAGGGTATTTCCATAAGTTTCGTTATAATTTTCTTGCACGTTTCCCTCTCTCATTCCTTTGCATATAGCTCTCGTTATAATTTTCTTGTAAATTTCCAAGCTCTCTCCTCTGCATAGCAATTGTTTTTCTTTTGTTCATGCTTACCTATGTAGACATACATATATAAATATGTACAGATCATGAACATTAGACTTACACTAGAAGGTCTCTTACTATAGTCGTTGTTAGAACGAAACTATAATCGTTGTTAGAACGAAGCTTTAGTCGTTGTTAGAACGAATAAGTGAGGTTCAATCTTTTGAATTGTCGATTTTGCTTATAAGTTTATAACATATCTGACATTTTCTCATTTTGGTCTCATTGGATTTTGGGTATGATCTAACGTTTGTGAGCTTCATTGAGGGTCATTTTCAAGAGGATCGAACAGTCTGTCTGACGATAGTTTTGTCCTTAGTTTGTCAGGTTTTGTCTTTAGTTTCCTGGGTTTATTTATACGTATACATATTTATGTAGAGTACATTATAGGCGCAAGCTTTTTAATGATGTATGAAGATGAACTACCTAATGCATTCAGTGTGGAAATGAGAAGTGTAGGCAACGTATTGATTATTGATGTCAGGTTTTCGGAAAGAGGAAGAGTAAAAGTAGTGAATGCAAATTGGAAAGAAATGACAGGAAACAACTAGATAGTGAAAGAAAAACAGGAGAGAGAGAGAAGAGAGAGAGAGAGAAGAGAGAGAGAGAAGAGAGAGAGAGAAGAGAGAGAGAGAGAGAAGAGAGAGTTTTTGGCCCAGTTCAGACCCATTTAATTTTGAGCATTAGACCCACTTTATTTGTGTTCGACATTAGACCCATTCACTTACCCATTTGTGTTGAATGATTGTCAGAAATATCGTTCCCCAATTCAATATAGGCAGTACCTTTGTGACTTTACTAAATTTTATGACTGATTTGACTCAGGTTCAAACCACCAACTTCGTTCAACTTGTAAAAACGTTAATAAACCTTTCGAAAGTTTAGTTGAGATATGTAGAATTGTAGACAGATTTCAACTCGACATAAAAAATTTCAAATCTCAACAGTTTGTGTACCTTCACTACCTCTCCTTCGGGATGAAAAGATCCTAATAATAACGACAATCTCGGTTTTCCGTCTGACAGAAGATTAATGGTATCTTGCACAGTTTCATTTGGAGTCTCTGGAAAAATAGATTGCACGGTTTTAATTCCAGTGACCGTCGCAAACCACAGTTAATGAAGATAAGCTGAAATTCAAGTCATTTATTACCATTACCTCTTCCTTGTTCTACTTTACTTTTCCGTAGTTTGTTAAAGAAAGAATGAAAGATTATCTTGTCCTTGCGAATATTTTGCGACTTTCTTTCGTCCTCTTTTCTTTCTCCCCACCTTATTTTTTTTTCATCATTATTCTTTCTTCTCTCCCGAAATTGTACGTGGGAATGAGAATTGCAATGTGGAGTAGCCCTCAGGTGCCACTAGTCCCCCTATTGTGATTTATAAGGAAAGGGTGATATTTGATATCGACCATAATTCACTAGAACCCCCAAGTGACACTTTTAGAGCCCCTAACTCACTTCTAAGACTTTGAGGGCCACTAACTCTACCTTCTCCCTAAATCTCCCTACCTTCTTTTCTTCCTTTCTTATTTTTCTTTCTTCTCTCCCGAAATTGTACGTGGAAATGAGAATTGCATTGTGGAGTAGCCCTCAGGTGCCACTAGTCTCCCTGTTGTGATTTATTAAGGAAAGGGTGATATTTGATATCGACCATAATTCACTGGAACCCCCAAGTGACACTTTTAGAGCCCCTAACTCACTTCTAAGACTTTGAGGGCCACTAACTCATTCCAAGTGCACTCCAATGTCGGTTGATAACACCATCTACACACGTTTAGTTATCTAGCGTGCCGGGAGGCGCACGAAAGTCAAGAGTTCGCTTCGAACGTCTAAAAATGATCAAAATTTCGTTCTACGGTCAGGGACAGGGACAGAGGGAAAAATCTGAGACTAGGGTATTCAGGTGGTCTGACCACATTACTTATTTTCCTTTCGGTATCTTTTTAACAAAAGACCATGAACCATGTCAAATTCTTGTCTTCCAGAAAGCGAAGTAATCTGATCAGATGATCTGATGGAAATATGTATCTGAAAGTGTGTGGCTTGCTTAACACTGAGATTGTCACTAATAATAATATCCTGACCACATTACTTGTTTTCCTTTCGGTATCTTTTTAACAAATGACCATGAACCATGTCAGATTCTTCTCTTCCAGAAAGAGAAGTAATCTGATCAGATGATCTGATGGAAATATGTATCTGAAAGTGTGTGGCTTGCTTAACACTGAGATTGTCACTAATAATAATATTTCACCGATGCGTTCCATTGGCGTTTATTTCGACTTGCAGACATAAATATAACAACATACATAAATATATAATGATATACATATAAATATATATAATGGTATAGTGGTACACGTATGTACATACATTACTGAAGTCTAAATATAACGCATACATGTGACTGTGCATTGCAACCAGTGACGGCTCTGGAAGCCTGGTTGGGTGATTCCTACTATAGTCAAAGACCAGTCAAATATTCATACAGTCGAGTAGAACAGGGATCTACTACATCGATTTTTGAGAAATCATAGGGTAATGGTAAAGCCAACAATCACACAACCATCGATTGTTATTAGGGATGGGAGTGAACAGTGAACATACTGTGCTTTGAACGCCCCGCCCCGTCCAGACACCAACCACATGTGGTACCAATGCATTACATAACTTCAGCAGTCCGTCGATCCCTAGTGAACTGATGCATTCAACGTGTTAACCTAACCTACACTGAGAAAAAAATCCTTATTTTACAATCTAAGTTAGGTACATTGTGAAACGGAAATTGCTAATATCGCTATGGAAAATTGGGAAACTATCAATTGCTCGAATTTTAAAAACCAGTGCGGGAGGTTGGGTTATCAGAGACAGCCGTGGTACTGAGGCCTTTAATGGACAGCCTTTATTATAATAATAAAGGTTGTAATAAAGGCTGTCCATTAAAGGCCTCAGTACCACGGCTGTCTCTGATAACCCAGTCTCCCGCACTGGTCTTTTAAAATTCGAGCAATTTTAAGAATGAAAATGATCTCATCACCATCTCATTTGAGTGTTTGCTTCTTCTTCTTCTTTTTTCTTTCTTTTCTTCTTCCTCCTCCTCGTCCTCCCCCTCTTCTTCTTCTTCTTCTTCTTCTTTCTTCCTCTTCTTCTTCCTCTTCTTCATCTTCTTTCTTCCTCTTCTTCTTCTTCTTCTTCCTCTTCTTCTGCTTCTTCTTCTTCTTTCTTTTCTAGTGTGTCTCTACGTTTCGACTTCAGTACAGTGCGGTGCACACATTCCTCTTCTCCTAATGTACGTTTTATTTTGCTTCTTCTTCTTCTTCTTCTTCTTTTTTCTTTCTTTTCTTCTTCCTCCTCCTCCTCTTCTTCTTCTTCTTTCTTCCTTCCTCTTCTTCTTCTTCCTCTTCTTCTTCCTCCTCTTCTTCTTCTTCATCTTCTTTCTTCCTCTTCTTCTGCTTCTTCTTCATCTTCCTCTTCTTCTGCTTCTTCTGCTTCTTCTTCATCTTCCTCTTCTTCTTTCTTTTCTAGTGTGTCTCTACGTTTCGACTTCAGTACAGTGCGGTGCACACATTCCTCTTCTCCTAATGTACGTTTTACAAAGCAAACAAACCGTATTGCCAAAATTTCGCGAAGTGATCATCAATCCGAATTTATTGCCTGAGAAGTTTTTCTTTTCTTCTTCCTCCTCCTCTTCTTCTTCTTCTTCTTTCTTCCTCTTCTTCTTCTTCCTCCTCTTCTTCTTCATCTTCTTTCTTCCTCTTCTTCTTCTTCCTCCTCTTCCTCTTCTTCTTTCTTTTCTAGTGTGTCTCTACGTTTCGACTTCAGTACAGTGCGGTGCACACATACCTCTCCTCCTAATGTACGTTTTACAAAGCAAACAAACCGTATTGCCAAAATTTCGCGAAGTGATCATCAATCCGAATTTATTGCCTGAGAAGTGCGAAAATAATTGATTGTTTATTTTGGTTATCCGGCCGAATGGAGTGTTTGTGGCCCTATCAAATGAAGTTTCGAAATATTAGTTTTTGTGCGTGAAGTGTGAAGTATTTTGCAGCTTTTTAATTTATTTAAAATTCAGTAATAATTCGACTAAATATCATAGTTCAACTAAATTATAAATATTTATTAATAATTCGACTAGTTTTTCCCTTTTGGTTTGTTTAATGGTTCCACCATTATATTTCAAACGGTTTGTCTGAGACACAAATCGTCTCAAATTCTTGTGATCTTTCAATTTTAAACCCTTTTTCCTTCCGTGAGCAGGTTTTTCTCTGTTTTATATCACCAATGGAATCTCAAAGTGTTATGTGAGAGTCCACACAAAAATAAATATCTTATGACATCAGTGGCGTCATAGCAAAATATGTACCTACTTGTACTACCAAGTGTTTTGCTCTAAACACAAACATATCTACTTTCAAAATAATCGGTGAATACACGGGGAAGGAAGTAACCCAATATCCTGGGTTACGAAATGAGATAAGCACAAATCTCTGCAATATACAGCACAGAATAAAGTTCATACACCTTTGTCAAACAATCTCTGCAAAATAAAGTCGCAAGACGAAAAGAAGAAGAAGAAGATCCACATAAAATCTCTGCAAAATACAGTCGCAAGACAGGCAGACACGGATGGTAGGCGGAGAGAAGGAGGGAGGGGGTCATAAACAGTCGAAAATTGGCCTCTGTCTCGGGTGTCTGACAGTCTGGGTCTAACAGATGGTCTGAGGGTGAGAGTGGCCAGAAAAGAAACCCCGCGGGGTGTCTTAAACTGGACGAATTACCTAGGCAGTTGTCGACGATTTGTGCCTCTACCTCAAGAACGTTCTCTCAGATTTTGATGAAATTTGGTGTTACACATATTCAAATGAAATTTATACGTATGCCGAACCAAAAATCCCAAAGCCCAGTGGGGGGCCCCGTAGCTAATTTTCCTCAAGGAGTTCTACGGCTCACTGAACTACTATTGGTTAAATTTTCTATTGTAAGTTTTGTAACTACTAGTTCCCCCCTCCCTTTATTCTCACCTCCACTGATTTCGACTCCAGGAGACTGCGAAATCCTCTATTGAATTTCCCCAGGGCTTTTTATTATGCGTATGACGTCATCAGGCTTGGAACCGGAGGGGGGGGGAGAGAGGAGAGGGAGTAGTGGAAGGGAAAAATTTAATACATTCCGATTTTGAAGAGTCCAGGGTAAAAAGGGGGATGAGGGTCCAGTTTCGGAAAATAAGAAAAAGGAAGGAAAAGAATGATAAAATATATCCGGACATTGACTTTTAAAGTATTTTTCGTCTCCGAAAAGTGTACCACTGTATATAGTGGGTGGCCTAACGTCACAATTTTGGCCAAAAGCTGCATTTATTCAGGAAAGCACCAAATTTGGTATGGACCTTCATTGGGTAAAGAATCAACTTGAATTTATTTCGTCACTCTTAAGCTCGATTTCCACATACTCATACTCCTGTCACAGTACAGTCAAAAGGAAAGGAAATCTCAGACTCACTCCCATCTAATCAACCTCAGTGGTGCAGTTGTTAACACGGTGGACTTTGAATCTGGAGGTTGGCGGTTCGAGTCCAATTCAAGCCATAAAATTTAGCGTAGTATATTAAGCGGGGAACGATATTTGTGACAAGCATTTATGCTTAACACAATTATTAAAATTCCTTCCTTCCACTCCCATCTAATCACCTGTAAAATATTTCACCAAATAACGTACTGTGACTGGAGCGTGAACGGAGAGTTGTTGTTGTTGTAGCGGCTTTAGCTTTCGCCGAATGGCGATAGCAGAATAAAGAAAAGATATCTTTTTGTATCTGCTATACGCCGGGGCGATGGTCTCTAGCTCTAGCCATGTTAAATTGGCTGGCTCGTCCTGAACCGCAGTCAACCATCGTGAGGACTTGTGCTTGGTCTTTAAAAGCAGAGAGAACCCTTTGAGGAACTGCGAGCTCGCTAGGCTGGTTAGGGTTAGCTGTTCTCCTCTCTGTTTATAGTCCCACAGCCAGACGCTAGTCTTCTCTCTGTTTAACGTCCCCTAGCCAG
>NW_007377644.1:97211-125417 GCF_000475195.1 Diaphorina citri
TCAAGCCTCTGTCCCTCCTCCCTTAATGCACAAGACGACCACTGGGACCAAAGAGTTTAGGCGTTGAACACTTACCTGTGGGACCCTAAGAGTGTAGCTTGGTAATTGGAGCCCTAACCACCCTTCGCAATGAGGAGAAGATCCTTCCTTACGAACCCATAACCAAACTAGACTATGATGGGAAATGTGCCGCAGCCGGGCTACCTACGTTGTAGGTACGATCAAATGTCAATTGTAAAGTGGTTTGCCAGAACAATAGAATAGACATTTGTAGCTTATTACATAAAGCAAAAGAAATGTAACTGCCCGCGCCTTCATCTGCAAACACAAAATAGTAAGGTAGGGCTTTCTCTGTTAAATACCCACAACAGTAGGGCTCTCTCTGTTAAATCAATGAGATTTTCCTCCGGTCACCACCACGACACGAATAGAACAAGAACATTATGATAAACTATACATAGTTATAATATAAATGACAAAGGTATATAATTATTACGTTATATTTTTTCCTTGGAAAAATCAACAGAGCCTGTATAACGCAATACAACAATATAATAATAATAATATGTATGTGTGTTATGTTGGTGTTAAAGCGTGGGCACAAATATTCAAGTTTCCGCTTCCCTTACACCCCCCTGCCCGGCTACCAATAGGGGGGGGTAGGTACCCTATTCAATTTAATGTAACATACACATAACATAACAACACTTCTGCAAAACCTATCACGCAATACGCAGTACACAAGTTCAACTTTACTTTTCACCCCTACCAACCCAATCAGATTTTTTTACTTTCCTTATCCTATAGGAAGGAAAGTAATGTAATCGGGTCAAATTTTCGATGGTCAGTTTTTAGTGCCAAAACACGTTTTGGGGTCCCTAGAGCCTAAATCCAAAGTTTCAGCCATTGGTCCGTCAAAGTGTGTGTCTGTCTGTAAACAAAATATCTCGAGAACGGTAAGAGCTAGAGACTTGAAATTTGGTATGTAGATGTCAAATGTGACAAGGATGCGACACGAAACTTTTGGTTAGGATCGGTGCAACGGTTGGCGGCATTTTACCGCTTTTTGGCGGTTTTTGGTGTAATTTAACAATATCTCGGGAACGGTATGAGCTAGAGACTTTAAATTTGGTATGTAGTTCACAAATGTGACAATGATGCAACTCAAAACGTTTGGTTGAGATAGGTGCTGCGGTTGGCGGTATTTTGACCGTTTTTTGGCGGTATTTTGACCGTTTTTTGGCGGTTTTCGACCGTTTTTTGGCGGTTTTCAGCCATACCGACTAAACGGTTAGAGATATTATAAAATTTTAGGGAACAATTAGGATAAGGAAAGTCGTGTGATGTTCACACCAGATTTTTTGTTATAATAAGTCCCGACCGGCTGATTGCATGTAATGAGGTACTGCTATGGTATTACCTATGGTAAGGTAAAAGTAATGGAGGTTAGAGTAGTGGTAGGTTGTGTGTGAATCATGCCAAGTGTAATTACGCAAAGCAAGAGGCAAGAGTTGAGGGTGACTTTGAAAAGAAAATGTCTGAAAAAAAGAGGAGAAGAAGAAGAAGAAGAAGAAGAAGAAAAAGAAGAAGAAATAGGAGGAGGGGGGGGGAAGCTTTCAGAAAAATAATTGAAGTCCAAGTTCGCCTTTAAATGCAGTAGAATGTGCAAGGCCTAGTTCCATTTATTTCATTTAAAAATGCCTAGATGCGAGTATTTTCTCATAGTCGACCGGCCGTCGATCGATGTCGACTGAACGTCCACACTGCCTCGATAACATAGGTCGACGCGACAGCTGGTCTACTATGTGTGGACGACGCACCTTTTAAAACTTTTCCAAAAGATACCCTACTTCTGTCTGTCCAGCCATGAATGCTATAGGTACTTGTCTAGCCTAGCTTAGCCATGAACGGCATGATGCATCAAATTATGACACCCTATCATTACAAGTCGTAGGGGCTGTGTGTCATGCATTTGCATATCTTATCTGACGCCAGTCACCCTAGTATCTACTCCGTCAATCTTGCCATTCAGGCAGATAGCCTAGCACCTTGTATCGTACGTGTACCTAATCATAATTACTATGAATTAGTTAGTAACCATGGACTTTGTACAGGTGAACACCCATCTCCAACTTTTAGCCCGGTTCCCACTATCCGTTCAGGTCGAGGTCATCCTCCAGTCACAGTACGTTCAACGAACGGTCAAATATTCTATAGTTGATTAGATGGGAATGGGCATGACATGTATTGGCTGAACGGAGTGGCCTGCACTTAAGTATGTTTCAGATGGGAGTGAGCATACTGTGACTTGAACGACGAATACTCCCATTTAATCACCAGTAAGCATATTTTGATTGTACTGTGACTGGAGCGTTCACTGCCTGTTGTGGAAATAGGGCTATAGAAAAATGAAATTAGGTACTTATCAAGGTTTTTCCGATAGGTAGTCTCGGAAGAATAGGTACACAATCGGGTTTATTCTCAATTTTCTTTCATCTCTATATACCATACCTACTCATCGCAGTTTTCTCTAAACACTTCTGACAGACGAATATAAAGGTCTTAACAAACTTGGTCCATAGAGAGTTCTGATCAATTAGATGTAACAAACTACTGCTGCACCACCCCTACCGAAACTTTAAGACTACACTGGAGAGAAAAGGTCAGAGGTGAAAACAATGCTGTATAAAATATAATGTTTTACGACTTTATGTTGAGGAGAAAAGAAACAAGAAAAGAAGGGAGTAGAGAAGAGGAGAGAGGACAAAAAGAAAAATAGAAGATAGAACAGAAGGGCAGAAAGAAACGTTGTTCAAAATGTGTTTTATTTTGACTGTAGATATAATTGGCTGGGAGAGCAGATGAAATGGTTTACCTACGGAAAAAAGAAAGAAGAAGAAGAAAAAAAAAAAAAAAAAAAAAAGGGGAGAAAAAGGTACATTGAATATGCAATAACTAAAGTTGTGTCCAAACAATTCACCTCTTCAACTCCTCGATCGACGATCGATCGGTGTGGACACAGCTTGACATCATAGTATTCATATCACAGAGGTGCACTTTTCAATCTACACAAAAGATAAAATTTCGCCCCTTTTCGTCCCCCAGTAAATCTTAGTACATACCTACTACATACATAGAAGCAAAAATAGTACGCTATAATGAGCTCCCTGTAAGTTCCAAAGGGTTCGCCAGTTATTATTATGGCATGGAAATAATAGGTATATCCGCTTAAAATATTTATATCGCATGGGGAAAAAAGAACGAAAAAAGTTCCCATATTATTGCTCCAAGACACGGAATTATATTTCGCTCGGGGGTTTGCTGGGTTGTTACAACTGAAAGCACGCTTTCCAAAAAATGTTCAAAAGGGTGTGATGGTTCAGTCCATGTGTGTCGGTGTGTGAGAGACAGTCGGAGCTTTTCACGGAAAGTTTTTCGAAGGAAAAAAAATGAAAATCTTTTATTGAGCTTTCCTTTTCTTTTTTGTGTGGGAGTTGTTACGAATTGTTGAAATGTGAGACGGTCCTTTGGAATTGCGGTTTTGGGCAGATGCCTGTAAGATTTTTTCCGAGATTGTTTGCTAAGTTTGCCATTTTCGGGCTGAAGTGTTTTTGTAGACCAAAGCTCTTGTTTCTAACATTTTGAAATCTTTCGAATTTGATTTCTTGAATTTTGTTTCGCAAGTGGTTTTCATCTGTGTTTGCTGTCATGTTGTGGACATATTGAACCTGTGTTTACAGCTTTAAAGTCAAGTTTTACGTGAAACATGGTGACGGAAAAAAATGTCAAGGTACCATGCTGTGCACTATGACACTAAAACCACTAAAATTTGATTCCCACTTTAGTGCAGGTCATACTCCAGTCCTTTCACAGTACAGTACTACAGTCAAAATATTCTTACTAGTGAGTAGCGAGTGAATGGGAGTGTTCACATCTGCCGTTCAAGTCAAATGCTCACTCCCATCTAATCACGTGTGAAATATGAAATATTTCACCGTTCATTGAACGTACTGTGACTGGAGTGTGACCTGAACGGATAGTGAGAATCAGGTGTAAAGGTGTGTCCACACTGTCTGACGTCACACATATTTGAACTCTTTCATTAGAACGGAAAATAAAAATTGAATTGTCCACCTTTTACGGTTATTTTTTCGGAGTTTTGACCTCAGATTTTGATTTTTCCCAAACTTTTACATAGGAATCGACCATTTATTTATAATTTTTACCCATTTGCAACTGCTCCATTGTGGATGTAAATGCAAAAGAAGAAAATACATAAGAGAAAGAAGTTAATTCTTTACAGAAGTAGATAATGACAGAAGAAAATTCAGCTAAAAAGGAATAGGGAGAAGGAGAAGAAGATTAAGGAAAAGTAGAAAATACATAAGAACAGTGGATTAAAATGAAATAAGACTACCGCAATAAATTGTTCACAAACTTTTACATAGGAATCGATTATTTATTTATAATTTTTACCCATTTGCAACTGCTCCATTGTGGATGTAAATGCAAAAGAAAAAAATACATAAGAGAAAGAAGTTCTTTACAGAAGTAGATAATGACAGAGAGAGAAGAAAATTCAGCTAAAAAGGAATAGCGGAGAAGGAGAAGAAGATTAAGGAAAAGTAGAAAATACATAAGAACAGTGGATTAAAATGAAATAAGACTACCGCAATAAATTGTTCATGTTTTTTCCCCCTAGAAAACGCCATGTTTTTATTCCACCGAGATGTAAAACTTTTATATAAAGTAGAACTATAAAACTTCAGGTCGTATTTTGTTGGTGCTCGGTTCGAGAAAAGTATGGATTCGTTTGGATGTTTTGCTGTGCACTATGACACTAAAACCACTAAAATTTGATTCCCACTTTAGTGCAGGTTATACTCCAGTCCTTTCACAGTACAGTCAAAATATTCTTACTAGTGAGTAGTGAATGGGAGTGTTCACATCTGCCGTTCAAGTCAAATGCTCACTCCCATCTAATCACGTGTGAAATATTTCACCGTTCATTGAACGTTGCTGTGCACTATGACACTAAAACCACTAAAATTTGATTCCCACTTTAGTGCCGGTCATACTCCAGTCCTTTCACAGTACAGTCAAAATATTCTTACTAGTGAGTAGCGAGTGAATGGGAGTGTTCACATCTGCCGTTCAAGTCAAATGCTCACTCCCATCTAATTACATTTATCACTTTGGCAGGTACCTGAGGCCACAAGTAGAAAAAAATCATATACATAGTTACCTACTTAGTTCTGTTTTGAAGAAGCAAAAAGGTGATTTTCTTTTTTCCCCATCAGCTGTCGTCTTGTTTACCACAAAGATACTGACCATAATCTCATTACTCATCTTGAGGCCAAACTCAATTTTATTGGCAAGATAATTAGCCTCGGTCTATGACGCCCGTTCGCGAAACGAAACGAAAAAATATAATAAGTAAACGAAATAAATACCTAAGTAAATGGAATAAATACCTAAGTAAATGGAATAAATAAATAAGTGAACGAAATAAGCAAAGTTTGGCGACATTCCCAAAAATAACGAGCGGACGAGTCATTGAACGTACTGTGACTGGAGTGTGACCTGAACGGATAGTGAGAATCAGGTGTAAAGGTGTGTCCACACATAGACGACGCCGCATCGTCGTTCGACGAGGTGAAGAGGTGAATCTACATATGTTGTCAAGGTAGTGTACGGTTTTAGTTGACGTCGATCGACCATGGATCGGCGGTCGATGAATGGAGTCGATCTACATATGTTGTCAAGGTAGTGTACGGTTTTAGTTGACGTCGATCGACCATGGATCGGCGGTCGATGAATGGAGTCGACTATGTGTAGACACGGCTCAAAAGCTTCACCACATTACAACTTTTTAATTTTTTTATTACTATGTTCAAGGCTTGAATGACAGGGTTCTTACATAGTGAGCTCTTCCACCCAACCAGCAATATATCCTAAGTTTGACTAACAATTCATCTATTTCCATATTTTCAGTCGGGTGAAGGCCACACCTCATTCCTACGTGCGGCCCGTGCAGGCCATCTAGACAAGATCATCGAACATCTCAAGAACAATTTACATAAATATATGTTGTCAAGGTAGTGTACGGTTTTAGTTGACATCGATCGACCATGGATCGGCGGTCGATGAATGGAGTCGACTATGTGTAGACACGGCTTAAAAGCTTCACCACATTACAACTTTTTAATTTTTTTATTACTATTTTCAAGGCTTGAATGACAGGATTCTTACATAGTGAGCTCTTCCACCCAACCAGCAATATATTCTAAGTTTGACTAACAATTCATCTATTTCCATGTTTTCAGTCGGGTGAAGGCCACACCTCATTCCTACGTGCGGCCCGTGCAGGCCATCTAGACAAGATCATCGAACATCTCAAGAACAATGTCGACATTAACACGGCCAATGCTAACGGCCTCAACGCTCTCCATCTGGCCTCTAAAGATGGCCACCTCCATGTAGTGACGGAACTGCTGAGTCGTGGTGCCAATGTGGACTCGGCCACCAAGAAAGGAAATACGGCCCTCCACATAGCCTCGTTAGGTGAGTTTTTAGTACCTGTCTGGCTGGGGGACTTTAAACAGGGAGTATACCAGCCTGTATTTCCCTTGCTAAAGAAATAGCAAAGGTTGAGTGCGAAGGGCATCCACTTGTAAAAATTCTAGCCAAAACCAAATGTCAGCCCAAAGCAATCACCCTAGTTAGGGCTGATTGAGAGGCTAAAAAAACGCCGACCCCTTCTGTACACGGCAAAAGGCGAGGTAAAAGCGTAAAATTTCTAGCCAAAACCAAATGTTAGCCCAAAGCAATCACCCTAGTTAGGGCTGATTGAGAGGCTAAAAAAACGCCGACCCCTTCTGTACACGGCAAAAGGCGAGGTAAAAGACATCCACTCGTAAAATTTCTAGCCAAAACTAAATGTCAGCCCAAAGCAATCACCCTAGTTAGGGCTGATTGAGAGGCTAAAAACACGCCGACTCCGTCTGTACACGGCAAAAGGCGAGGTAAAAGAAGATGAAGGTGAGTTTATGTTACATTGAAATAGGAGTCTTTCCTTACGAAAAACTAGTAAAAGCTCTTTCTATGGCTCAGGAAAATCTTTCCCTCGAGTCTACAAAGATATAACTTGTCTCCAATAAATGGTAGAAAGGAAAATGTTAAAGAGACAAGTCTGCAAAAAGAGGGTCAAGAGTCTTTCCTTACGAAAGTCTAGTAAACTTAAAAGCTCTTTCTATGGCTCAGGGAAATCCTTCCTTCGAGTCTACAAAGATATAACTTGTCTCCAATAAATGGTAGAAAGGAAAATGTTAAAGAGACAAGTCTGCAAAAAGAGGGTCAAAATGCCTCGAGTCTACAAAGATATAACTTGTCTCCAATAAATGGTAGAAAGGAAAATGTTAAAGAGACAAGTCTGCAAAAAGAGGGTCAAGTCAAAATGACAACCAATTCATTCAATCATCAACAAACTCCGTCACAAACGCGTCCCCTTGCGTTCGCTGTCTAGCGGATAGGTTAGGGACAAGAGGGTTGAATATAGAACAACTAATTAATTCAATCATCAACAAACTCCGTCACAAACGCGTCCCCTTGCGTTCGCTGTCTAGCGGATAGGTTAGGGACAAGAGGGTTGAATATAGTGGCGTAGCGTGGTTAAAATCAAATATGTACATTGTACATGTACCTGTATAATATTTAGGGGAAAAAGAAGGAATCACAAAACTACATTTTGCATATTGTATGTCATGAAAAACTCGATAAATTAAGATAGTTCTGATTTGAAAAGATTGGTTAACTTGAAAATTGCCAGAGCATGCTCTAACCTACCCCACACCCCTAGTTGAACACAAAGGACAAGAATAGGAGGGGGGTGAGAAATACACAGCTATAAAGTGCATAAGAACAAGTGCATAAAAAGTGCAGTGGTGCAGTGCTTTCCCCTTCACTCGATAGAAATGCCACATGCAATGCAGTTCCCGATGAAATCATTGAGTTCTACTCCCTCTATACAGGATGGCTCAGAAATCAGAACTGTCAAAAGTTCTTATCAGTATTTGAAGAAATTTTTCAACCCCTTCATGAAGAGAACGGCTTTATTGTCCCGAAAGCGAAGAGAGAAAGACAGGATAGGAGAAAGCCAGCCGTTTTAAGAACGAACCTTATCTGTTCAGGATAAAGTTCGCCCCGGGCGGAAATCAAACCCGCGACCTAGCGCTTTCCCGCCCAGGACCAACTCTTCGTTCTTAAAACGGCTGGTTTTCTCCTCGCCTATCTTCTTTTTGATGTGGTGACGTTAAGACCTCCATTGTTATAGTTCCTTCTATCAAAAGCTTCAAGGGGAGGGGAAGAACCTCTGATACCTACTGTATACTAACAGTAATATCCCCCCCCCCTTCCCTTCACCCTAGTCTGCCGGTCGACCATGTGTGGATACACCTTAATATCGGTTAGACAGAACGCCGACCCTATTTAAGCAGGAAAAAGCTAGGAAGAAGAATGTTCGTTAGATTCTTAGAAAAATAAATACGGAATTTGAAATGTTGCATAAATGCTGGTCACAAATTTCATTCCTCGCTTAATATACTACGCTAAATTTTATGACTTGACCTCGAACCACCAACCTCTAGATCCTCCGTGATAATCCTACTCGAATAGAACTAAAAAAATCCCTTTACCCAAATAACCCCAGCCGTCTAAGCAAGGGCTCACGTATTTTATGTTTCTGAAGAGTACAATAGTACAGTTATTGTATCTACCTATTTGGAAAGCTCAGCCTTTTTAGAAAAATGGGGCAACAATAAAATCATCAAATGGTCAACGTTTTTTTATTAACTTAAATTGGAAACGTGATGCGTTCCTAAATTTTTGGTCTCTTTCTTTCTGATTGCTGGAAACCTATAAAAAAGAAATGTTTGATCAAAAGATTAATAGAAATGTGTAGGTAATTCAGTAAAGTTTTGATTTTTACGCACTCAAATTCTATTAAAAAGAGAGAAAAGTAGGTAGAAAAAAAATAATAATAATAAATAAAACGGAAAACGCCATCAGTAAAACAAATTCACATAAATTTCAGATTATAATCTGAAATAATATAGGGTGAACTATAATATCAGGTGCTCGAACATTTTGCTAAACTTATTCTTTGTCACCAATAAAACTAAGTTCTATAACACCCTATAACTATTTTATTAGTTGGTTGTCCAAATAGCACTACTAGATTAATTTTGCCTTATCTTCGACATTAACCCATTACTGGGATCTTCACAAGCAGTCTTCAGGGCCGGATTAGCCCCCCGCGGGGCCCGGGGCAGTTTCAAAGGCGCGGGGCCCCCAGGACCTACCCCCTCCCTACTAGAAAACACGACTATTTCCACGTTTAACACTCTGACTTCCATTTCCACAGAATGAACACAACCCAGACGTGACTTCAAAGAGTGGATTCACCCCCCTTCACATTGGAGGAGAAAGAAAAAGAAGAATAGATCAGTTGCGCTTACTTGTGTAATGTTTCAAAGTCATAGAGCAGGAAAAATGAGGACCAACGGAATTTTTCATTTTCTTCTACAACTTCTAGATCCCGAGATAAATCGATTTAAAAAATACCGGTAAATCGTAAACTTTGACGTCACGGCCTCCAAGAGATTATACTAAACAGTTGAGTTTCTTTCTCGGAATGGCTGGCTTTCTACTATCCTGTTTTCCTTATCTCTTCGATTTCGGGACGGTAAGACCTTTGCAGGTACAGTTCCCCACATCAAAAACTTTAAGGGGTGAGGAAGAACCTCTGATACCTACTGTATACTAGCAGTAATATACCCCCCCCCCTCTCCCTTCACCCTAGTCTTCTACTAATGCACATTTTATTTGATTTTATACGCCAGCTTTGTTCCCTGTCTAATGTTTTAATAAATTTTCTTTCCACATCTATTTTTGCACAAAGGAAAAAGGAACGATTAGTTGACAGGAGGGTTTTATTAGGGAGAAAAAGAAAAGAAAAATCAATACGAAACTATTATTTTTCCATGTAGGTACCGACATTGTACAGTCACGTGCAAAAATTTCGAAACAGCTTGACTTTGAAAGTTTTTCAATAAGAGCAGTTTTTCTATTGAATAGTGCCAACTTGAAAACTAGCGATGGTACCGAATCATAATTACCTACCTATCTTTTTTTCCAAGAGGTTTGATAGAGGGAACTGTAACTGCCAATAACTTATCGTCCTGAAATCGAAGAAATAAGAAAGACAGGATAGGAGAAAGCCAGCCGAGAACAATCCTTATCCGTTTAGGATAAAATCCGCCCGCGACCGAAATTGAACCCGCGACCTAGCGCTTATAAGGCATATCGATTGTGCAAGCCAACTAGGCTGGCAAAAACAGTATCTTGAAGATAACATGAGCTTTTATCTAATACCAAAAAAGACATTAAAAGGAACTTTCTCTTAAAGCAGACATGTCAAACTCAAAATGTATAGAGGTAGAGGGTCATTTTTGATATTTGTTGAACACTTGCGGGCCGCAGGTATTCACCCCCCCCCCAGTAAAAAAATTGTAAAAAAAAAATCATGGGATTCTTAAAAAAAAAAAGAATCTGAACTAGATCCAGCGTGCTAGTGATTTTAATCCAAATTTTTAGTAAGTAGGTAAAGTAGATAATATTATTTTATTAGATAGATACATTTGTTTCAGATTAAAGTAATAAAAAAAAAGTCTCCGTGTGAAATATTATTAATTTATTATTTAATATTATACCCTTGTGGCTCGCAGCGGGCCGCACAGTTTTACATGCCTGTCTTAAAGCATACTAAACTTAAGTGCTTGTCACAAATATTGTTCCCCAATTATTACACCTGGATAAATTTTATGACTTGACTTGGACTCGAACCACCAACCTCCAGATCCAAAGTCCAACGCGTTAACAGTCTGAGTATGAAAAGACGACAGCCCGGGAGCTTTTGTATGAAAAAAAAAAAATCAATTGACATTGTTAAGTGTGAATATGTTTTCACTTCAGAATTAACTTACCTACACTATTGTCTTTTTCGCGAAGTACAAATTTTTGAAGTAGTTTTCAGAAACAAGCCCCTATAACCTACATTATACATATCTCATATTTTCCATTTCAGGATGGTTTCACTCCGCTAGCAGTGGCGATGCAACAAGGTCATGATAAAGTAGTGGCGGTCCTACTAGAGAATGATACCCGGGGCAAAGTGAGACTCCCTGCCCTACATATTGCCGCCAAGAAAGATGACACCAAAGCCGCCAAACTTCTCCTGTTTTCAGAAACAAGCCCCTATAACCTACATACTCGTATACATATCTCATATTTTCCATTTCAGGATGGTTTCACCCCCCTAGCAGTGGCGATGCAACAAGGTCATGATAAAGTAGTGGCGGTCCTATTAGAGAATGATACCCGGGGCAAAGTGAGACTCCCTGCCCTACATATTGCCGCCAAGAAAGATGACACCAAAGCCGCCAAACTTCTCCTTGAAGTAAGTTGTACCGTAGACCCTGCCTCGGTTCTATCATCCACCACTGGTAATGCCGCCACGGGTGGCTACTTGATTAAAGTAGCTATTCAGTAGTTTCCACAAAGCTGAGTGCACCCTGAACTCCAACCTCCGAAAAAACTTCAACCCCGCTGGGAATCGAACCCGGGACCTCCGGCGTGCAAGCCTAATGTGATAGGTTGTTTTGGTGTGGGTTCGATCCCGTTTGAAATTTTGTCTGCGACCTAGCGCTTATAAGGCAGACGGCTACCCCGAAATTAACTCAAAGCAAATTTTGCTCAAAAGATTTCTTACCTTTTTTAACACGAGAACCTTGCTTGACCATCTCCAAGCACAGAGCCAAGAAAAATCGACAACGCCGGGAATCGAACTCGGGACCTCCGGTGTGCAAGCCTAGTGTGATATCCACTCGGCCACTATGGTTTGATTAAAACTCAAAGCTAAATATTTCTTACCCTTTTAACACGAGAACACCCTTGCTCGACCATCTCCACGTTTAACACTCTGACTTCCATTTCCACAGAATGAACACAACCCAGACGTGACTTCAAAGAGTGGATTCACCCCCCTCCACATTGCTTCCCACTATGGGAATGAGGGCGTGGCTAACATTTTGCTCGACAAACGTGCTGATGTCAACTTCTCTGCCAAGGTAAGACCACGCTCAGACCGTCTGACAGACCTGGGTCTGAAATTATTCCTGCGTCAGACGTTCCGAGCGTGAGTGGTAGGCATAAGAGTTCTCTTCAAATTTTCCGGATTTGATGCCCATCATCGACAAATGAATATATTGACTCAGTCTTCAGCAATCTGCGTATTCGAGTGGGCATCACATTAGGCTGACACACCGGAGGTCCCGGTTTCGATTCCCGGCAGTGTCAAAGTTTATATAGTCTCTTTGCTTGAAGTTTGGGGTGCACTTGGGATCGTAAGAACAATTAGCATCGGAGAATTTTGTTTTTGAGCAACTCCAACCATTTTATTTGATAGGAAATAAAGCTCTTCCCTTATGTTACTAGGCCCTGTACATTTTGTATCACTTATTATTTTATGTAAATACATTTTTTTACTCTACTTAAATTGACTCCTGTGGAAGTTTTCTCTTTTTCCTCATCTGATATGTGCTCGGAACGTTTAATCGTTTTAATTTCGCGAGGTTTACAATGTCTTCAAATTGCTTTGAAATTTCAAACTTCCCATCTGGTTTTATACTTAAAGACCTTGGTACAGTACCTCTTGACTTTGTAAACTGTTTTTAAGTGTTAATTTTTTGTCAGTTTGTCGGATTTTCATCACTGTGTTACTACAGTTTCCCATTTCCTATTGATGTTTAACGAGGTAAGAATCCGGTAGTTGCGAGTGTATTTTCGTGTTGGAATGGTGTTTTGTAGTCTTTCAATTGAAGCAAAGACCTTGGTACAGTGCCTCTTGAATTTGTAAACTGTTTTTAAGTGTTGATTTTTTGTCAGTTTGTCGGATTTTCATCACTGTGTTACTACAGTTTCCCATTTCCTATTGATGTTTAACGAGGTAAGAATCCGGTAGTTGCGAGTGTATTTTCGTGTTGGAATGGTGTTTTGTAGTCTTTCAATTGAAGCATCCCTTGGGAAAATATTTCAAGTTTTCTTCCTTCGACAGACTTTGTTTTTTACTGAGTCTCTTGTGACTACCTTTTCACTGTCATTCTACTATGAAGTAACAACTGTGTAGTACTTTGTCATATCTCTGGAACAATTGAAGCATCCCTTGGGAAAATATTTCAAGTTTTCTTCCTTCGACAGACTTTGTTTTTTTACTGAGTCTCTTGTGACTACCTTTTCACTGTCATTCTACTATGAAGTAACAACTGTGTAGTACTTTGTCATATCTCTGGAACCATTGAAGCATCCCTTGGGAAAATATTTCAAGTTTTCTTCCTTCGACAGACTTTGTTTTTTTACTGAGTCTCTTGAGACTACCTTTTCACTGTCATTCTACTATGAAGTAACAATTGTGTAGTACTTTGTCATATCTCTGGAACTAAGAGTATTTTGTATTTTACTTACGTACATTTACTTACTTAGGTATTGTGTTTTGTATTTTACGGATTCTCTTGTGATTGATTTGTAAACGGTATTGTGTTTTGTATTTTACGGATTCTCTTGTGATTGATTTGTAAACTGCATTTGGTGGCAGATTTTGTTTTTCTTCTATTGATTCTGTCAGTCATTTTATGAGTTCCTCTCTTGGTTCTTTGGTTTTAGATTTTCCAAATTTATGCCATCGATGTTGGCCAGTACTTTGTATAGTGGCATTACGACAAGTGTTTAGAGCAGGTGTGGATTGTCACAAGGTGATCGTTTTGTTCCGGAAACTCTTTTTCCCCCCTTCCGTTATACAAGTTATGTACCCAAAATTGGTTACCTTGTCAAATAATTAAGATCAGTCAGCAGTTTCCATCTTAGCTACTATTCTTTATCCTGATCCAAGTCAGTTCTCCTTGCATCGAGCATTGGTGTTCTCAACAACGTATTTTTAAGTTTTTTCAATATCATAATTTTATATTAATTAATTCTAAAAATAAAAAGTCCGAAATTTCGGCATTAAAAATTCTTGCTTTTTTTTAAAAACACATTTTGAGTCTTCCAACTCATTTTTAAATATTTATCCCAATAGTTTTTCGGCTCTGTGCTTGGAATACAGGTTGCACTCAGCCTTGAGAGGACTATTGAGTGACTTCTTAGAAACAGTGGTCGCATTTCCACAGTAACAAGAAAAGTACCTAATAGAAATGACAGAATCAGTAAAAGAGGCTTTGAGGTTGTCATATATCCCCCAAAAAAATATGAAGAGGCTTTCAGCCTAGAATAATTTGTGTTTTAAATTAGATTTTGGAAATTTGGAATAATTTTAGATGATTTAAATGTGTTAGGAATTGTCCGAACAGTTTACCTAAATGAATAATTTACACATTTTATATTTTCAGTCTGGTCTAACTCCACTACATGTTGCGAGTTTCATGGGTTGCATGAACATAGTGATCTATCTACTCCAGAATGATGCTAAAATAATTTGTGTTTTAAATTAGATTTTGGAAATTTGGAATAATTTTATTCTAGATGATTTAAATGTGTTATGAATTGTCCAAACAGTTTACCTAAATGAATAATTTACATATTTCATATTTTCAGTCTGGTCTAACTCCACTACATGTTGCGAGTTTCATGGGTTGCATGAACATAGTGATCTATCTACTCCAGAATGATGCTAACCCTGACATACCCACTGTGCGTGGGGAGACACCCCTACATTTGGCAGCACGGGCTAACCAGACGGATATTATAAGGATTCTGCTGAGAAATGGCGCCCAGGTTGATGCCCGAGCTAGGGTAAGTTTTTTCACCACTACCTACTGTCCAGTTTTTCTATTTCTATCCAGAAAAAAAAGTGTCCAGAGATCCTAACTTCCTTTATCTGTGGGGAATTGAAGAGTGAGTCACTGAAAAGAATGAAAAGATTAGCTATTCATAACTAGAGCGAATTTTGGGCCCCTTGGAAGTCTGCATTGACCCTTGAATATACAAATCCTACCTACTGTCCAGTTTTCCTATTTCTATCCAGAAAAAAAAAGTGTCCAGAGATCCTAACTCCCTTTATCTATGGGGAGTTGAAGACTGAAAAGAATGAAAAGATTAGCTATTCATAACTAGAGCGAATTTTGGGCCCCTTGGAAGTCTGCATTGACCCTTGAATATACAAATACTACCTACTGTCCAGTTTTTCTATTTCTATCCAGAAAAAAAGTGTCCAGAGATCCTAACTTCCTTTGTCTGTGGGGAATTGAAGAGTGAGTCACTGAAAAGAATGAAAAGATTAGTTATTCATAACTAGAGCGAATTTTGGGCCCCTTGGAAGTCTGCATTGACCCTTGAATATACAAATCTCATTAAAGCTGCGTCCAGTCCACACCATATTTTTTTCTCTCTCAATTGCAAATAATTTTTAATTTTATTTAACTTAGTTTACTTAAATATGTACCTAATTTATTGTCAGTCTAAGATGTCCCTTTGTGCCAAAAAGCTTCCGTTATTCATCCAAATATTTTTGACAGATAATTGTTATATCTCTTATGTTATATGTATTATGTTTATTATTTTTTCAGAACATTATTTTGATATGATTCCATACCTACATTGATTGAAAACTTCTTTCAATGTACGTACCTATCTACTCGTATTTTCTTTCCTTGAAAAAAGAAAAAATCTAATCTCCAATCATTATTATTTTAATCGCTTCTTGTTTAAACTTCTTTTGCAAAGGGTGGAAAAAAAGTAAAAAGATGTAAGGGGAAAACTAAACAAAGAAGGAGGTTAACTGAAGAGAATAGGGGAATAATAAATAATTGAAAAAGAAGAAAGAAAAAATATGTGGTGTGAATTTCACAAGACTTTCTATTACAGTGTCAGACTATTTATTTGATTACACGCTAAGCATCACGGCCATGTGTGAGACTATTTAAAAGATCACTTTTTTTAGAATCGCAGGACGTCAAAACGGATATTTCCAGCCATTTCCCGATTTTGAAAAGTTAGACCGTTTGAAAAGTTATCGTGTACATTCCTATTGTACATAATTATAGGTTCCCCCTACAAGAGATAATAGAAAGTAAAATGAAATGGAAAACATTTTTCATATTGTGGTAAGAGAGAGGGTGTAGTAAACCTCTTGAGACGATGAATATTATCTTTCATACAAACTCTATCCCTTTCCTCTCTCCCTCTCTTTCTTTCTCTCGAGTATGTATGTCTCCTTTAGTTATCCTCTCTCTCCCCCCTTCCCTTTCTCTCCCTCTCCTAACTCTTTTCCCCCTCTTCTTCCCTTCGAAGCTTTCTCAATTTTTACATCCCATTACCTTCTTTTGTTTCTACCCTTTTGCTCTCAACAGGCATAAAATGAGTCTTCATTTTTAAGGAAGGCATATTTATGAACAAAATACTGGCTCTCAAGCTGCACTGAAGCATCAATTCCATACATCTGATGGGCCAAAATTTGTTTCAGTCTGACTTGAGGGCGAGAAATTTTGTTAGGCGTTAGTGTGAAAGGGCAAAGAGCAAAACTCATGTTGAAAAGGGTTAAACACAGATTTTAGACATCTGTGGGCGGGTTAAATTTTGACCCTCCTACATAACAGCCTGAAATACTTGAAATCTTTTGAATAGAAAAACAAAGCTCAATAACCTAAAGAAAACACAAGGAAGAATACCTACTTGAATCTTGAATCATTCAAATCTTCTTTTTTTTATGCCTGTACATGAGCATAATAAAATTTCTCACATCAGAAAATCTTGAAGTTTAAGGAAGTTAATGTTGAATGTGCATTTCGATGTTCAGACAAAGAGAGAGGGTCAAAATGAAAACTTAACTTCGGTCTTCGGAATGAGAGAAAAATACTAAATAGAGATAGATTTAAGTAACTCCGTTTCATTTTCAATTCCTCACAGGTGGCAGCAGTACTCTTGGAGAATGGTGCCTCTCTCACATCCACTACCAAGAAAGGATATTCATAAGTAATGTAACCAAACCTGAGTGGGAAGAAATTACAGGGTGTCCAAAAGTTAGGGTACCAAACTTAAAGGAATGATTTATTGGGCTAAAATAAAATATTAACCAAGGGCCTCAATGCATAAATTTCTATGATAATTTTTTGTGTGGAAAAAGTGACTATTCTATTTTGAGGCACAACTAAGATACCCTTTATACTATTGGTTTAACGATAAAGAAGTCAGTTTTATCTTATTAAATAGGTATCACACCTTTGAATTATTTGGTACTGTAACTTTTGAACACCTTGTATAGCATTCTCAGTGGGGGGGGGACCTAAACAAAACTTTCATTATTTGAATATTGTTCACTTGTCCCCTTCTTCTATCCTTTAGCCTCCCTCTTTATCATTTCCATATTTTCTTGCCTGTATCTCATCTCTTATTCTATCCTATATCTTCTTTGCTTTCTTCCTAATGAAATTATTATTCGTAAAAAGTTTCCTGCGTGAGGAAAATTCTGGAAGATCTACGGGGCAGTCCGGAGCACGTTTCCAATATGCTTGTTTGTATTTCTGTTCCTTGCATTTAGTTTTAGAGATGGGTAATGAGTGTATAGTGAGTGAGTTACATATACATATAAAAAGAACTACCCTACTCAGTTTAACGAGTCATGCTAAACTTCATGTTTGTATATATAGGTCCTACAGTCGAATCTGTCTAAGTGGGAAACCTGGATAACTGGGAAAAAAATCGTGGCCCCTTCATTTTTTAATAAAAAACCTGTTTAAATGGGAAAATCGAGCCTCTATAAGTGGGAATGACTATTTCTAGATACTTGGTCCGGAGCCTCTGTAAGTGGGAAAGGTTGCCTTTTTCCTAGGTCCGGAGCCTTCAGCGGACCTCTGTAAGTGGGAATTTGTAGGAAAGCATAGTAATCCTTACTGACTCCTCTTTCTCCAAACCAGTGTTCACATTTACCTCTATAAGTTGGAATAGGAAAACGGCAACCTCTCTAAGTGGGAAGCTTTTCAACTGGGAAACCTGGATAAGTGGGAAAAAATTGTCAGTCCCTTGGATTCCCACTTAGACAGGTTCGACCGTATAAGGATTAGAGAGTTGAAGAGTGTCATTTATTAGGACCGCAGGATAATAAGCATGTTTTAGGATCGACTGAGTAGTCCACTGAAAAGAGTGCAAAAGACAGTTTTTTTTTTTTTACTGTGACAAATGTGACGGAACTAAAGACTGTTCTATTCTTGTCCAATTTATTCTAAAGCAGTGATTCCCAAACTGAAGTCATGAAGGATTTCAAGACCCCCGGGAAGATCACATAAAATACAGTAAATGGGCCGCGGAACGTTCACAATTAAAAAAAAAAGAGGCCGCGTAGAAAGAAAAAAAAAGTTTGGGAACCGCTGATCTAAAGTATTCTGTAACTTTATTCTATTTCATTCTATTCTATTTCCCCAGGAAGGGCACACGGCGCTCAGCATTGCCCAGAAGCTAGGCTACATCAGCGTGGAAGAATCACTCGGGGCCGCGGAACGTTCACAATTAAAAAAAAGAGGCCGCGTAGAAAGAAAAAGAAAGTTTGGGAACCGCTGGTCTAAAGTACTCTGTAACTTTATTCCATTTCATTCTATTCTATTTCCCCAGGAAGGGCACACGGCGCTCAGCATTGCCCAGAAGCTAGGCTACATCAGCGTGGAAGAATCACTCAAAGGTGTCACTGAGACTTTGATCATAGCTAAGGGTGATGGTGAAAAGCACAAGGTGGTTGCTCCTGAGATAATGCAGGAAACTTTCATGTCGGACTCCGAAGACGAAAATGGTGAGTGGTAAACTTGGCTTTCGAATTTCACATCCTGTGTATTTTGAGTTCACATTCCATGTATTTTGAGGTCCTTAGTCAGGCTTCTTTCCATACCTATATCATTGTGTAAGTATTATTTAGAGGTCCCTGATTCAGGACTCCTTCAGTATCTATCTCATTGTCCTAGTCTTTTTCTTCTCCTAAATACTTGGGTCTTGGCCTAGTCAGGCTTCTTTCCATACCTATATCATTGTGTATGTATTATTTAGAGGTCCCTGATTCAGAACTCCTTCAGTATCTATCTCCTTGTCCTAGTCTTTTTCTTCTCCTAAATACTTGGGTTTTGGCCTGCAATAGAAGACTCGAAAAATCCCCACAGTCGAGTGTTTTGGCCTCTTTGTTCTGTGTATAATAACCGGTATAGTGGAAATCGCCCACTAGAGTGCAGGACTACAGGACATGCTGCAGTTAAGTACAGTGAAAAATACTTAAAATAATCTCAATAACGATTAAATGAAAAACATTAAGCAGAAAAGAACCATCCAGGGCCGGATCACCCATAAGGCAGAATGGCAGACTGCCCCGGGCCCCGCGCTTTTGGGGGCCCCACACTTTGAGGACTTACACTAGATATTATGGGTTTTTTCTAAAAAAAAGAAGAATGTTGCATGATATTTTGCATGAAAGATGTGCTCACAAGCATTAAAACTTCAATGTTTAAAGAACTGAAACGGCAAAATACATTTTAATAACAAAACTCGTACCTAGTCCGTAGGTAATGATTGATACCTACAAAATAGGTAGGTAAATCCTTTTTTCACACTCTTTAACTTTATCGCTGTATCTTTAACTTTATCGCTCAAATTTGATTTTCCGTATTGTAAAAAAAATTGAACTTTCTCTAATTCTTGTTGCTCACACTGTCCATTGTATTTTTGTATTTAACTTAATCTGTTTGTTTTATAAGCGAGATGGAATAAATTGAGGAAAGAAAAGTTGAGCTATTTTTAACCAACAAATCTCAATAACGGCACTTGACAAATCTCTTGATTCTCTATACATTTTGGTACAAAATTTTCCAACCCACGCATTCCCGCTCTATAAAATGGGTCTGAAAGGATTAAAATACAAATTGAAAAGGATAAAAAGTTCTATAAACGGCCTACAAAGTAGGCACGGATTGTTTGGTCCATAGCAAAAGACCCTTCGAAATAAATATGTCATATCAACACAAAATATAACACCGGCATAGCAAAAAATTCCCCAAACAGGCCCATATCCATTGAATTCCAACACATTATGACTCCCCATTTCAATTAAAATACAAATTGAAAAGGATAAAAAGTTCTATAAAGGGCCTACACGGAATTGTTTGGCCCATAGCAAAAGACCCTTCGAAATAAATATGCCATATCAACACAAAATATAACACCGGTATAGCAAAAAATTCCCCAAACAGGCCCATATCCATTGATTTCCAACACATTATGACTCCCCATTTCTCCAACGGAGAATTCCTGCTTCGACATCAGTCAAGAATGATAAACGTTTGAAACAAGCCTATCAACACAAAATATAACACCGGCATAGCAAAAAATTCCCCAAACAAGCCCATATCCATTGAATTCCAACACATTATGACTCCCCATTTCTCCAACGGAGAATTCCTGCTTCGACATCAGTCAAGAATGATAAACGTTTGAAACAAGCCTATATTCACTTTCACATACAGAGTGTGTGTTATGTGTACGTATGTGTTTTGGCTATTTCCCTGACACACATTTTGTGTACAATATGTAAATAACTCATTTCGTACGGAGAAGAGAGATAGAGAGCGGGGAGAGAGGGAGAAAGAGAGAGGGAGAGAGAGAGCAAGCATATTTTTAGCTCGCGGTGTTGTGTCTTCGTCATAACCAGAGAGGGCCTCTTCATTACTTTGCCGGGGAGAGAGGGAGAGAGAGAGAGAGGGAGAGAGAGAGCAAGCATATTTTTAGCTCGCGGTGTTGTGTCTTCGTCATAACCAGAGAGGGCCTCTTCATTACTTTGCTTTGGATCGGTTTACTTATGAAAAATGGTCGAAAATTCGTGGAATTTTAGTATTTTGGAGAATAATTTTCCACGAACGTAAAGTGAAAGATTAGTCAGATCAGGTGTAATACTAAAATGAATAGGCAGGGATCCCATTAAGTTAAACTTTTCTATTTACACAGAGTGGCCTTAATATTACCTACATTTTTTCAGAGTAAATATTTCTTTTATTCATATACATAATCTGGAAACTAGAGAAGAACACTCAGTTTCATGAGATTCGGATATAGACCATCCGGAGATGTCCTACACCTGAGCGCGAGCGCCCTTAAAGTAGAACGTTTAAAAGTCATTTGGAGGACTTTGAAGGACCCTAATGACCAAAACTTTGGGCTCTAGGGACCTCAAAACTTTAGGGCCACTAAAAACTGACCATCGAAAATTTCACCTGATAACGTTAGTTTCCCCATTTTAGGATAACGGAAGTAAAGAAAAAATTTATTTGAAAATTTGAATACTTCTCTTGTGGAGAACAAACAGGTTTGATGTGAATCTTACCTCTTATTTCAGAACGGACTTACTCCCCTACATCTATGTGCCCAGGAGGACAGAGTAGGCGTGGCAGAACTATTGCTGAAGAACAACGCTCAGGTCGATACGCCTACCAAGGTAAGAAAACACAAGTACCTAGAAATGTAGGTAGGTTTACTTCTTGTTCAAGAGGTTTAATAAGGGAACTGTAAGAACGGACGTCTTATCGTCCTCAAATCGAAAAGAGAAGGAGGACAAGAGAAGAAAAATCCAGCCTTTCGGAGAACGAACCTTATCTGTTTAGGATAGAGTTCGCCCCGAGCGGGAATCGAACCTGCATCCTAGGGTTTACAAGGCAGGCGCGTTATGCTACCTTCCATGCTTGACTAAGCCCTTTTAATAAGGTTTTCCAGGTGGGAGACTTTGTCAAGTAACATGATATAATGATAGAATAAAGAAGTCTGCACTAGTACTTCTTTATTCTATCATTATAATCTTTTATTTCTAACTAATGAAATTTCATTAAAATACAAATTTTGGTGGAGTTTACTTATGGCCCTTTCCTATCTCCCTCGTTTTACAGAAAGGGTTCACGGTTTAAGAGGTTTAAAAAGGGAACTGTAAGAACGGACGTCTTATCGTCCTCAAATCGAAAAGAGAAGGGGGACAAGAGAAGAAAAATCCAGCCTTTCTGAGAACGAACCTCATCTGTTTAGGATAAAGTTCGCCCCGAGCGGGAATCGAACCTGCATCCTAGGGTTTACAAGGCAGGCGCGTTATGCTACCTTTCATGCTTAACTGAGCCCCTTTAATAAGGTTTTCCAGGCGGGATACTTTGTCAAGTAACATGATATAATGATAGAATAAAGAAGTCTTCACTAGTACTTCTTTATTCTATCATTATAATCTTTTATTTCTAACTAATGTTACTAATGAAATTTCATTAAAATACAAATTTTGGTGGAGTTTACTTATGGCCCTTTCCTATCTCCCTCGTTTTACAGAAAGGGTTCACGTAATATGTAAATAACTCATTTCGTACGGAGAAGAGAAAGAGAGAGCGGGGAGAGAGGGAGAAAGAGAGAGGGAGAGGGAGAGAAAGAGAGAGGGAGAGAGAGAAAGAGAGAGGGAGAGAGAGAGAGCATATTTTTAGCTCGCGGTGTTGTGTCTTGATGTCTTCGTCATAACCAGAGAGGGCCTCTTCAATACTTAGCTTTGGATCGGTTGACTTATGAAAAATGGTCGAAAATTCGTGGAATTTTAGTATTTTGGAGAATAATTTTCCACGAATGTTAAGTGAAAGAGTGGTCAGGTCTGGTGTAATACTAAGATGAATAGGCAGGTATCCCATTAAGTTAAACTTTTCTATTTACACAGAGTGGCCCTAATATTACCTACATTTTTTCAGAGTAAATATTTTACATCTTCTTTCTCTCCCCTCCTTCTCCCTATTGTTCATCACCACCTCTTGGCAACACTGTACTCCCATCTCTCCTCTCCACTTCTTTTGGATTACCCTTCTCCTCTCTTCCTATCTACATCTTCTTTCTCTCCCCTCCTTCTCCCTATATTGTTCATCACCACCTCTTGGCAACCCTGTACTCCCATCTCTCCTCTCCACTTCCTTTGGATTACCCTTCTCCTCTCTTCCTATCGCTTGGCAACACTGTTCTTGTCAAATGCCGATGGGGAATCGAGAAGTGGAGGGGATGGAATCGAGAGTAGGGGAAGCGGAGAGTGGAATCGAGATTAAGAGGAGGAGAAGTATAGAAAAGTAGGGAAAATATCGAGAGAGAAGAGAGGGGGAAGGAAGAAAAGAGGAAGGAGGAGGAGAGGTATAGAAAAGTAGGGGAAATATCGAGAGGAAAGAGAGGGGGAAGGAAGACGTAGGGGAAATAGTGGAATGAGCATTTTGTAGACAGCGTAGCCGGGAAGAAGGGGAATGCGAGACCCCCCTCCCCCGAAAAGTAGGGGAAATATCGAGAGAGAAGAGAGGGGAAGGAATGGAGAGTAGGGGAAGCGGAGAGTGGAATCGAGATTAGGAGGAGGAGAAGTATAGAAAAGTAGGGGAAATATCGAGAGAGAAGAGAGGGGGAAGGAAGAAAAGAGGAAGGAGGAGGAGAGGTATAGAAAAGTAGGGGAAATATCGAGAGGAAAGAGAGGGGGAAGGAAGACGTAGGGGAAATAGTGGAATGAGCATTTTGTAGACAGCGTAGCCGGGAAGAAGGGGAATGCGAGACCCCCCTCCCCTCCCTCTCCTTTTATACAGGCTGACTCAAAAGTTGTTTTAATCCCGATTCTCACCATAGTATAAGTCTTTAGTATTCTAGTGAAAGTACAGTTGAAATATTCTCAAACCTGATTCCCACTATCCGTTCAGGTCGCAGTACAGTCAAAATATTCTTACTTGACCAAATTTGAGTATTCACCAGGATAACTTTTTCCCCCATACTTCGAAAATTTTCTCGACAAAAATCATCGAAATTCAAGGAATTTCTGCAAAGTTCCAGAGACATGAAAAGGGATATTGGGATAGTTTACCGTACCTTGTTTTTACTAGGGAAACATTAGGTTAGGTCAGGATGTAAGAACTTGTGAGAGTGCTTTTAACACCTGTGGCTATCTTTCACGTATGAAGGAAGATACGTGGCGATGCTTTTAGCTTTTATGAGGATAGTAGACGTGAGAGGTTCTCACGACACATTTCGTTTATTTGTCGAGAGGTTTCCCTGACTTTTAAAGGGAAAGTACTGTTGAAATATTCTCAAACCTGATTCCCACTATCCGTTCAGGTCGCAGTACAGTCAAAATATCCTTACTTGTCCAAATTTGAGTATTCACATCCGTCGTTCAAGTCACAGTAATCTTACTCCCTATTGGGGTTTGGGGGTACCTACACTAATCACCTGTAAAATATTTGATCGTTCGTTGAACATAGTGTGACTGAATCAGTGTGATCTGAACTGATAGTCAGAATCGGTCTCAAATTGTAATAGGTATTGGGCAAATGGTTTAATCCGTCGTTCAAGTCACGGTAATCTTACTCCCTATTGGGGTTTGGGGGTACCTACACTAATCACCTGTAAAATATTTGATCGTTCATTGAACATACTGTGACTGCATCAGTGTGATCTGAACTGACAGTCAGAATCGGTCTCAAATCGTAATAGGTATTGGGCAAATGGTTTAAAACTTTAAAATATATTTTATTATAATTACCTCTGTACTTTTTCTACCACCCTAAGACCCAGCCAAGTTGGCTACCGTCTTCTGTGACACACTGTAGACAGCCGGGAAGAGGGGGGGGAGAAACTTTTCCCCTCATCTGGTTGCAGACAGCGGAAGCGGGCGAGGGTAAAAGTTCCCTTTCCTCCGGTCAATGGTTTAAAACTCTAAAATATTTTTTTATTATAATTACCTCTGTACTTTTTCTGCCACCCTAAGACCCAGCCAAGTGGGCTGCCGTCTTCTGTGACACACTGTAGACAGCCGGGAAGAGGGGGGGAGAAACTTTTCCCCTCATCTGGTTGCAGACAGCGGAAGCGGGCGAGGGTAAAAGTTCCCTTTTCCTCCGGTCATATTTCCCCTCTCGCCTTTTTTTCTGGCGTTACGTCACAATCCACCCTCTCCTACTTCGCTTTTCCTACCTCCAATTTCCCCCCTCTCTCCTCTTCTCCGTTTTTCCTCCCTCCCTTCTCCGCTTTTATTCCCTCTCTAGTTTTTCCGGACGGGGTGGAAAATTATTTGATCAGTCCTTGGAAATGTGCGAGTGGTGTGTGTGTGCCGGTGTGATGGGCGAAGAGAACAACTTGTGTATTTCTCAACCGGCTTTTTTTGGAGTGACTTGAATTCCTAGATTTTTCAGTGTACTTTTTTGGTTTTCACTAAACTTTTTTTATATTTTTTTTACCACTTTTCGCTGTGTCTTTTAGTTTGTTAGTGGTATCTAAGTAGATTGAGTAATTTTTTGAATATTGCTGCATAGAATTTTATTATTACTTTTAATAAACATTTGGTGTCTCTTGTCGCTATGTATAAATAAATATTTTAATAATAAAAATAAATGAAAATATTAAAGATAAGGAGATCTCTCCTCTTCTCCGTTTTTCCTCCCTCTCTTCTCCGCTTTTATTCCCCCTCCAGTTTTTCCGGACGGGGTGGAAAATTATTTGATCAGTCCTTGGAAATGTGCGAGTGGTGTGTGTGCCGGTGTGATGGGCGAAGAGAAGAACTTGTGTATTTCTCAACCGGCTTTTTTTGGAGTGACTTGAATTCCTAGATTTTTCAGTGTACTTTTTTGGTTTTCACTAAACTTTTTGCAGGCAATTATTATGAGTTAGTCTATTTTTTGTGGAAGTTCCATGATTGCGGATAACGCATCTTCTAATTCCCAACCCTAGAAATTTTTGAGTTGAAGTGAGAAGATGTTACCTACCTTCAAAGTTAAAAAAAATCTTTGTTTTTTGGTACCAAGATTTTAATTAAAAATAATACCCCACCACTTATTTCTTAACTGTTGAAACTAAGCTCCATATTTGGGTGCAATAGTCCTACATACTGGACTCCGCACACAGGAATTTCGTCAGAAAAGACCTAAATTTCAATGTAATGTAACCTCCATATTTTTCTTTGAAGGAAAGGGAAAAGGCTTCAGAACAGCGAACTTACTTTACTTTCCGTGTCCGCTTTGACCAATGACCATGTCAGATACTCCTCTTCCAATATTCTGCTACTTGGATCGCCGCATCATTACTGGACTCCGCACACAGGAATTTGGTCAGAAAAGACCTCAATTTCAATGTAATGTAACCTCCATATTTTTCTTTAAAGGAAAGAGAAAAGGCTTCAGAACAGCGAAAATCGTGGGCAATACACATTGTGAATTTAGTTGGCTAATTTTATCCATGCTTTATTTCACAGATGGCAATTTCAATGTAATGTAACCTCCATATTTTTCTTTAAAGATTAAAGGAAAGGGAAAAGGCTTCAGAACAGCGAAAATCGTGGGCAATACACATTGTGAATTTAGTTGGCTAATTTTATCCATGCTTTATTTCACAGATGGCAATACACATTGTGAATTTAGTTGGCTAATTTTATCCATGCTTTATTTCACAGATGGACATTGCCACCACTCTGCTAGAGTATGGGGCTAAACCTAATGCTGAATCTGTAGCTGGGTTCACACCCCTACACCTAAGTGCCTCGGAGGGTCATGCTGATATGTCTGCCATGCTGCTGGAACATGGTGCTGATGTTAGTCATGCCGCCAAGGTAAGAAATAAAGCACCTACCTTCGTGTTTACAGAAATAATCGTAAAAGAACGGGAAGGTTTTTGTTGGGTTGAGCCAAACAGAGTGGGAGTGGCTGAACAGGAATGGTGCCACAGAACATACCCTGAGTCATGACTCCAACAGCAATTGCTGGAGATATGAAAAATATCATTATTCCTACCGTTTCTATTATTACTGGATACTAGGTATTCCTAGTATCCAGTACCTAGTGATCCAGAGTGATCCAGAACCAGAGATACCTAGTATCCAGTAATAATAGAAACGGTAAGAATAATGTTAATACATAGGATGTCTAATATAAACCTAACAAATAATCGAAAAACATTAAGCAGAAAAGAACCACCCATAAGGGGAATTACCTAATGGATGGTTCTTTTCCGCTTAAGGCTGTCAAAATGGGAATAGGTACATATATTATTCACATCTGCCGATAAAGTCACGCTGATTTCCATTTAATCGAATTTGATTTTACACGATTTGATTACATAGGTATCTTCATCTAATCCTTTTTTGCCTTTTTGTTCTGTGTATAATAACCGGTATAGTGGAAATCGTCCACTAGAGTGCAGGACTACAGGACATGCTGCAGTTAAGTACAGTGAAAAATACTTAAAATAATCTCAATAATGATTAAATGAAAAGCATTGAGCAGAAAAGAACCATCCATAAGGGGAATTACCTAATGGATGGTTCTTTTCTGCCTAATACTGTCAAAATGGGAATAGGTACATATATTATTCACATCTGCCGATAAAGTCACACTGATTTCCATTTAATCGAATTTGATTTTACACGATTTGATTACATAGGTATCTTCATCTGTCTCTAATCCTTTTTTCACACTCTTTAACTTTATCGCTGTATCTTTAACTTTATCGCTCAAATTTGATTTTCCGTATTGTAAAAAAATTTGAACTTTCTCTAATTCTTGTTGCTCACACTGTCCATTGTATTTTTGTTTTTCCATTGTATTTAACTTAATCTGTTTGTTTTATAAGCGAGATGGAATAAATTGAGGAAAGAAAAGTTGAGCTATTTTTAACCGACAAATCTCAATAACGGCACTTGACAAATCTCTTGATTCTCTATACATTTTGGTACAATATTTTCCAACCCACGTATTCCCGCTCTATAAAATGGGTCTGAAAGGATTAAAATACAAATTGAAAAGGATAAAAAGTTCTATAAAGGGCCTACAAAGTAGGCACGGAATTGTTTGGTCCATAGCAAAAGACCCTTCAAAATAAATATGTCATACCAACACAAAATATAACACCGGCATAGCAAAAAATTCCCCAAACAGGCCCATATCCATTGAATTCCAACACATTATGACTCCCCATTTCTCCAACGGAGAATTCCTGCTTCGACATCAGTCAAGAATGATAAACGTTTGAAACAAGCCTATATTCACTTTCACATACAGAGTGTGTGTTATGTGTACGTATGTGTTTTGGCAATTTCCCTGACACACATTTTGTGTA
>NW_007377644.1:125732-148450 GCF_000475195.1 Diaphorina citri
TTTCTAGATACTTGGTCCGGAGCCTCTGTAAGTGGGAAAGGTTGCCTTTTTCCTAGGTCCGGAGCCTTCAGCGGACCTCTGTAAGTGGGAATTTGTAGGAAAGCATAGTAACCCTTACTGACTCCTCTTCCTCCAAACCGGTGTTTACATTTACCTCTATAAGTGGGAATAGAAAAACGGCAACCTCTCTAAGTGGGGAAAATTTTCAACTGGGAAAACTGGATAAGTGGGAAAAAATTGTCAGTCCCTTGGATTCCCACTTAGACAGGTTCGACCGTATAAGGATTAGAGAGTTGAAGAGTGTCATTTATTAGGACCGCAGGATAATAAGCATGTTTTAGGATCGACTGAGTAGTCCACTGAAAAGAGTGCAAAAGACAGTTTTTTTACTGTGACAAATGTGACGGAACTAAAGACTGTTCTATTCTTGTCCAATTTATTCTAAAGCAGTGATTCCCAAACTGAAGTCATGAAGGATTTCAAGACCCCCGGGAAGATCACATAAAATACAGTAAATGGGCCGCGGAACGTTCACAATTAAAAAAAAAAGAGGCCGCGTAGAAAGAAAAAAAAAGTTTGGGAACCGCTGATCTAAAGTATTCTGTAACTTTATTCTATTTCATTCTATTCTATTTCCCCAGGAAGGGCACACGGCGCTCAGCATTGCCCAGAAGCTAGGCTACATCAGCGTGGAAGAATCACTCAAAGGTGTCACTGAGACTTTGATCATAGCTAAGGGTGATGGTGAAAAGCACAAGGTGGTTGCTCCTGAGATAATGCAGGAAACTTTCATGTCGGACTCCGAAGACGAAAATGGTGAGTGGTAAACTTGGCTTTCGAATTTCACATCCTGTGTATTTTAAGTTCACATTCCACGCATTTTGAGGTCCTTTGTCAGGCTTCTTTCCATACCTATATCATTGTGTAAGTAATATTTAGAGGTCCCTGATTCAGGACTCCTTCAGTATCTATCTCATTGTCCTAGTCTTTTTCTTCTCCTAAATACTTGGGTCTTGGCCTGCGATAGAAGACTCGAAAAATCCCCACAGTCGAGTGTTTTGGCCTTTTTGTTCTGTGTATAATAAACGGTGTAGTGGAAATCGCCCACTAGAGTGCAGGACTACAGGACATGCTGCAGTTAAGTACAGTGAAAAATACTTAAAATAATCTCAATAACGAATGCTCTTACATCACCCTTTTCTCCCTCTCTGCCTCTTCCTCCCCCCTCTCTTTACCTCTCCTCCTCTACCTCTTCCTTCTCCCTTCCTCTTCTCCCTCTCCCCATTGATCATCTGCTCTTGGCAAATCTGCAGCTTGAAGCCACCTTATTAGTTAATTTAGGTTAAAACCTTAAAAATATCATACTGTTCAATCCGGGTTAAAGTTACCCTATTGTTTCGGCCAATTTCAAAATTTCTCTAAGATCATGAGACCAATGTCAGGTTACAACAATTGGCCTGAAGGCAAGGCAACGTTGCGCATTGTTAACATTTGGATGGGTGACCGACCACCTTTGCTTTGCTGGCGGCTTTTCCCCGTACCACTCAGGCTGAGTGAGGTTAATGTGAGGAGACGGGTAGTTTGTCGCCGAACGGAGTATAAAACCCCCACAATTGAAAATCTTGGTAGTTAATACAGTGACGTTAAATCCCTTGGGGGGAAGTAATAGGAAGTACAGTCGGATAAATCTCTGCTTTCTTCAAGTATTTTTAAATCCTGTCTTTTGCCAACTACTTTAGACTTCACGCGTGCTTTTTGTTTTGTCTCTGTATTTTAGTTTTGTGTTTTTTGTTTTTGTTCCGTTTGTTTGTTGTGTTTGTATCTTGGCCTTCCACACTACCACACAATATTTGGATGGGTGACCGACCACCTTTGCTTTGCTGGCGGCTTTTCCCCGTACCACTCAGGCTGAGTGAGGTAAATGTGAGGAGACGGGTAGTTTGTCGCCGAACGGAGGATAAAACCCCCACTATTGAAAATCTTGGTAGTTATACAGAGACGTTAAACCCCTTGGGGGGGGGAGTAATAATAGGAAGTACAGTCGGATAAATCTCTGCTTTCTTCACGTTTCTTTAAAACCCTGTCTTTTGCCAACTACTTTAGACTTCACGCGTGCTTTTCGTTTGTGTTTTGTCTCTGTATTTTAGTTTTGTGTTTTTTGTTTTTGTTCCGTTTGTTTGTTGTGTTTGTATCTTGGCCTCCCACACTACCACACACACAGAAGACGTTCTGTTCACGCTCAACGGGTTGGGTCTGCCTGCGCACGCCCAACACATTTACCTACCCTATTATCAAGGAGACTCGTTGCTCACCCGTAAGTGTTTTTTTTCGTCCTTCCCACTTTTTCCCCTAATAGAAGATTCGTAGAAACTTAACCCATCCTTTAGGGCTATCTAGCCCCTACAGTCCTACACCTAAGCCTCAGATTGGGCTTTAGAAAGTAAAAATCAAATAACTCTCTACCTACACTGAAATTAATTCCTTCAAATGTTCAAATTCTTCAATTAGTTAGTGGTGTTTGACCCCCGTGATCCTTGCGGCCATTTCCTCAAACCTCAAATAAGAGTAATAAAACAGTCTCTAATTCCTCAAAATAATAAGAGTAATAAAACAGTCTCTATAATTCCTCAAATAAGTGATAAATGAGCCTGAAAATTGCACCCACTTTTCAATTTGCACTACTTTACCCCCTTATAACTTTAATTTTAATTTGCACTCTCAACTTTCTGTTTCTCTCAAATTTATTTCTGCACTTTCAGCATCTCTCTGCATTTTCCCCATTTCATGATAAATTGCAACCGAAACTTTTAGTTGATTGCTTTCGATGCCTTTTCTGACACTCGCCTAACTTTTAAGTGCTTTGCTGTAGTTTAGATGGCTTCTATCATTGATAGAGGTGTCAGTTATGCCACTGCTAAATTCATTAGGGGATTCGAACTTTAATGTGAGTTAATTTAGTTTTGAATTTTACTGGGTTTTTAGAATTTGTTAACCTTTTTTATGTGTCTACAATGTACCTAATCATGTAGCTTTGTAAAGCTTGTGTATTTCATTCTCTTTTTCAAAGTTTGTTGACAAAAACTTGAGGGTTTATAATTTAAAAAGCACACTGTTGAGTGATGATATTTTTAGCATGCTGAAATAGCTCAGGAAAACTCTGAACCCACAGGAGAAAAACAAAAGTCAAATTAAGAATAAATGGGTAGATCTAGCCCCTACAGTCCCTACACCTAAGCCTCAGATTGGGCTTTAGAACGTAAAAATCAAATAAATCTCTACCTACACTGAAATTAATTCCTTCAAATGTTCTAATTCTTCAATTAGTTAGTGGTGTTTGACCCCCGTGATCCTTGCGGCCATTTCCGTCTAGCCCCTACAGTCCTACACCTAAGCCTCAGATTGGGCTTTAGAACGTAAAAATCAAATAAATCTCTATACCTACACTGAAATTAATTCCTTCAAATGTTCTAATTCTTCAATTAGTTAGTGGTGTTTGACCCCCGTGATCCTTGCGGCCATTTCCTCAAATAAGAGTAATAAAACAGTCTCTAATTCCTCAAATAAGAGTAATAAAACAGTCTCTACTCGTATAATTCTTCTAATAAGTGATAAATGAGCCTGAAAATTGCACTCACTTTTCAATTTGCACTACTTTACCCCCTTATAACTTTAATTTTAATTTGCACTCTCAACTTTCTGTTTTCTCTCAAATTTATTTCTGCACTTTCAGCATCTCTCTGCATTTTCCCCATTTCATGATAAATTGCGACCGAAACTTTTAGTTGATTGCTTTCGATGCGTTTTCTGACACTCGCCTAACTTTTAAGTGCTTTGCTGTAGTTTAGATGGCTTCTGTCATTGATAGAGGTGTCAGTTATGCCACTGCTAAATTCATTAGGGGATTCGAACTTTAGTGTGAGTCTGTGAGTTAATTTAGTTTTGAATATTGCTGGGTTTTTAGAATTTGTTAACCTTTTTTATGTGTCTAGAATCTAGCTAATCATGTAGCTTTGTAATTAGTTGATTGCTTTCGATGCCTTTTCTGACACTCGCCTAACTTTTAAGTGCTTTGCTGTAGTTTAGATGGCTTCTGTCATTGATAGAGGCGTCAGTTATGCCACTGCTAAATTCATTAGGGGATTCGAACTTTAATGTGAGTTAATTAATTTAGTTTTGAATATTGCTGGGTTTTTAGAATTTGTTAACCTTTTTTATGTGTCTAGAATCTAGCTAATCATGTAGCTTTGTAAAGCTTGTGTATTTCATTCTCTTTTTCAAAGTTTGTCGACAAAAACTTGAGGGTTTATAATTTAAAAAGCACACTGTTGAACGATGATATTTTTAGCATGCTGAAATAGCTCAGGAAAACTCTGAACCCACAGGAGAAAAACAAAAGTCAAATTAAGAATAAATGGGTAGGTATGAGGTAGGTATCAACCTCAACCTACTGTTTTTAATTAAATTTTAGACTCAATTTTAGTTTGCGTAGCAGAGTGGCAGTCTCAAAGGCTCACGACTTTTATGGGGCGAAAATTCCCCCCACAGGCGAGACAAATAAGTCATTCTCTTGCACATTTTCTCGTCTTTCTCTTGTTATGTAAGGTCAGGCTACTCTGTTATGGTGCATTTACACTCACTCGGCGTTCGCCGATCTTTAGCAAATGTGGGTGGAAACTGGAAACGCACCTTTAGCTGTTTTAAAAAATCTAACCTCTAAAAAAAATAAAAGAAAAAAAAAAGTCAGGCAGGTCAGGCAACTCTGTTAGCTGTTTGCCTGCGTTCCACTGTAATGACTGTAAATATTTTCGAGAATCGAACTAATCGAACCCTGAACGCTGGAATTTAATCCCATGGCTTAGATCTAATTACAAAAACACAATAGCTTTTCATTCGTGTCTTTTGTGGCGTAGCTCAACTTATGTCACGCTCTGTCCAAAGTCTCCCAGACCAATCGATAGGGATATCTCTATCAGACACACACATCTACGAGAGAATTTGATTATTTGATAAGGATAAGGAAAAAAAAATGCTCTTACATCACCCTTTTCTCCCACTCTGCCTCTTCCTCCCCCCTCTCTTTACCTCTTCCTCCCCCTCTCTTTACCTCTCCTCCTCTACCTCTTCCTTCTCCCTTCCTCTTCTCCCTCTCCCCATTGATCATCTGCTCTTGGCAAATCTATCAATTTCCTTTGGATCACCCTTTTCTCCCCCTCTACATCTTCTTTCTCTCCCCTCCTTCTTCCTATTGTTCATCACCACCTCTTGGCAACACTGTACTCCCATCTCTCCTCTCCACTTCCTTTGGATTACCCTTCTCCTCTCTTCCTATGTCACTCGGCGTTCGCCGATCTTTAGCAAATGTGGGTGGAAACTGGAAATGCACCTTTAGCTGTTTTAAAAAATCTAACCTCTAAAAAAAAAGTCAGGCAGGTCAGGCTACTCTGTTAGCTGTTTGTAAATATTTACACCTGCGTTCCACTGTAAATATTTTCGAGAATCGAACTAATCGAACCCTGAACGCTGGAATTCAATCCCATGGCTTAGGTCTAATTAGCAAAACACAATAGCTTTTCATTCGTGTCTTTTGTGGCGTAGCTCAACTTATGTCACGCTCTGTCCAAAGTCTCCCAGACCAATCGATAGGGTCTTAATAGACCTACGAGTATTTATATTGCTCGAATATAAATAAAGAGTCCCTTCAACCCAGCAGTAGGCTACTACCATTATTTTGGTCAAATTCTCAGACAATGTTGAGGATTTGTTGGACTTGGACTCAAGTCCAACTCACTCCCTAAAGGGGAAATATCGAGAAAGAAGAGAGGGGGAAGGAGGAGGAGGAGAGGTATAGAAAAGTAGGGGAAATATCGAGAGGAAAGAGAAGGGGAAGGAAGACGTAGGGGAAATAGTGGAATGAGCATTTTGTAGACAGCGTAGCCGGGAAGAAGGGGAATGCGAGACCCCCCTCCCCCCCAGTCCAAGTCAAGAGGACTTGAACCTACGGCCTCCTAATTTGACCACTACATCACCAAGGCAGGTATACTCCTTGAATAGGACTGAAAATCCTACATACTGGACTCCATACATATGGATTCGGTTAGAAAAATGAAAATCTAAATCCCCCATTTCAATGTAATGTACCTCTACAAAACTGAGAACTGACTAGAAGCAACCTGATTGGCTTTCCATCTTTCCAACTTTACATAATAATTATGTTTTCAAAGTCTGTCTGGAACTTCAACAAAATTTACAATACCTACCCTTTTCACTGCTATCTGATGCTTCGTTATCTGGGTTTCATAATCATTTTTATATTTTTACTTTTTTAATAAACCTTCATCACATCCGTCTATTTCTTCATTTTCCTCATTATTTTCCGCGCTTTCCGTTTCGTTAAGTTTTATTAGACCGTAGCGAGCATTATCGCTTTTAATTCGACACAAAACTTAATTAAACTTTGCTCGAGCTTTTTTTAATGGCTTCATAGTCGATTTTGTTTTCGCCATATTCAAATTTGTCCGCGGGAAGGTTTGCCTTGTCTTCTATTTTGTTGAAATTCATTTAACTTTGACTGTATTGTTGTTTTTGCCTGAGTGTTGAGTATTTTGTCCTTTTGGTCTGTATTGATTTTAATAGCAATCTTTTAGAAGTTTCTCTTCGTTGTTTTCTATTCCAACTTTGACCATTTTGTTGTGAACTTCTTCATTCATTGATTAATCTTTCTCGCATCGATTTTGTAAATCAAGTCTGCATTTCTTTTTTGATACCTACTCAGATTGGTTTCCCAAATTTCTCCCTTTCTTTTCCCTCCCATTTCCATTTTTTTGGTATTTTCATTTTCCATTTTCTCTAATTCCCTATTATATTTTGTTGTTTCTAATTAGTGCCCCAATTTAACGCTAGGCCGCGGACTCGGTTCTCGCCCGGGGCGGATTTTATCACCAGATAAGGTTCGTTCTCGGAACGGCTGGCTTTCTCCTATCCTGTCCTTCTTTCTTCGCGTTCGGGACGATAAGACCTTAGCGGTTACAATTATTATTCCTTCTATCAAATCTCTTTTGAAAAAGTGTGAAAATCTCGGAAAAATAGTCGATAAGCTCTGTTATTTCCCAAGCGCTGATATTCCGTATTCTTTTACATGATGAGTGTTGGAAGCGTGCCCAAGCTATTATATCATGGAGAAACAAATTACAGGAGATTCTCTGGCAGTGTAAAATGCTTTCCTTCGAATTTAATCAAACCATTTCTCTCTCTGGAACTGAAAATAACTCTCGACAATGCCATATACCCATTGAAATAACAAGTAACGCCTTTAGTGCTGTTTTTAGAGAGGGTTTACTCTTTTACTACATCTTTATGTTCGCCGTATAAAGTGTTTTATATTCTGTGTTTATATGTAGAACAATCCTAGCATTGTATTAGATGAAGTTGTTCCAAATGACATACCTATAGGTACCCATTGAAATAACACGTAACGCCTTTACTGCTGTTTTTAGAGAGGTTTTACTCTTTTACTACATCTTTATGTTCGCCGTAAGTAGGAGACTAGCAGCGGAATAAAGTGTTTTATATTCTGTGTTTATATGTAGAACAATCCTAGCATTGTATTAGATGAAGTTGTTCCAAATGACATACCTATAGGTATGAGCATTTCCTTCTGCATAGACTTAATGACCCAACGGTACCCTTATTTGGCCTCCAAAGGCCCAAAGAATCCGTAAATCTCATGAGAAAATTTCCTTTTTCATTTTTGCCAAAGTTTATCAAAATCAGACAGTTCGTTTAAGAGTTATTGTGAAACATACCCTTATTTGGCCTCCAAAGGCCCAAAGATCCGTAAATCTCATGAGAAAATTTCCTTTTTCATTTTTGCCAAAGTTTATCAAAATCAGACAGTTCGTTTAAGAGTTATTGTGAAACAAACTTACAAACGGGTAGACAAATTTATCGACAAACTTCAGTTTACCGTAATCCCAGGTACCCATTGAAATAACACGTAACGCCTTTACTGCTGTTTTTAGAGTGGGTTTACTCTTTTACTACATCTTTATGTTCGCCGTAAGTAGGAAACTAGCAGCGGAATAAAGTGTTTTACATATATTCTGTGTTTATATGTAGAACAATCCTAGCATTGTATTAGATGAAGTTGTTCCAAATGACATACCTCCTTAGGTATGAGCATTTCCTTCTGCATATACTTAATGACCCAACAGTACCCTTATTTGTCCTCCAAAGGCCCTAAGAAGCCGTAAATCTCATGAGAAAATTTCCTTTTTAACTTTTTGCCAAAGTTTATCAAAATCAGACAGTTCGTTTGAGTTATCGTGAAACAAACTTTCAAATAGGTAGACAAATTTATCGACAAACTTCAGTTTACCGTAATCCCAATATCATTTGGGGTCAGCATTTCCCTCTGCAGGCTAAAGGAAAAAAAATCGTCCAGGTTAAAACTTACAGCTCCCTTCTCTCGTTCAATTAAAGACTTCTCTCTTCTCCCAATATGACTCGTATTTCATGTGTCATATTTCTTAATATGTACCGAGCACTGTGTCCTACACAATCTACACATGTAGGACATGGAAATAGGATATAGGAAGTCATAAGGAGTCCTATCATAATTGTGAGTCTATTTTTACTCCACCTATAAGAATGTGTCATTCCTGCTTCTTTAATTGTTAGGTCAAGGCTGAGGATCTTCTTAATATTCCTCCAAAGGCCCAAAGATCCGTAAATCTCATGAGAAAATTTCCTTTTTCATTTTTGCCAAAGTTTATCAAAGTCAGACAGTTCGTTTAAGAGTTATTGTGAAACAAACTTACAAACGGGTAGACAAATTTATCGACAAACTTCAGTTTACCGTAATCCCAATATCATTTGGGGTCAGCATTTCCCTCTGCAGGCTAAAAGGAAAAAAAATCGTCCAGGTTAAAACTTACAGCTCCCTTCTCTCGTTCAATTAAAGACTTCTCTCTTCTCCCAGTATCACTCGTATTTCATGTGTCATATTTCTTAATATGTACCGAGCACTTCCTACACAATCTAACACATGTAGGACATGGAAATAGGATATAGGAAGTCATAAGGAGTCCTATCACAATTATTGTGAGTCTATTTTTACTCCACCTATAAGAATGTGTCATTCCTGCTTCTTTAATTGTTAGGTCAAGGCTGAGGATCTTCTTAATATTCGACTGTTATTGTTTTTCTGTACTTGATCAGTGATTCCGTAGTTCTTGCCAGTAGGTCTTGCGGTCCTTGAGCGTTGAATTCTTCTGGGAGATAAGTGACGAGATTGTTAGCGGATTTTAGAAGTTGACCTGTTCCGCGGTTTTTCACGTTTTTTAGTCGGTTTTTGATTCTCGGTCCTTTTGCCTTTTGGAATTTTCGATGACTTTGATGGTTTTTTTCCTAGTGTCTTTCGATATTTCGATATGGTTTTAAACTAATTTTAGTTGAGATTTCATGTTCAGTTTCGACAGTTGTATTTTTTTGGTCCGTGTGCAGTTTTAATCGGTCAAAATGAGTGGCCAGTCTCGTCACACTTTTTCTTTTGTCATCACTTACACTTTACGTAAGTGACTTGCTATATTCTCTTGTCATTTTGACCCCATATACAGATAGCTTACAGCTTTTCAGTACAAGTAGGAAAAGTGTATAAATATTTTTATGGCATCTATGGCGTGGCATACTTTGTAATCCTCAGTGGGAAATTTTGTACTTGTAGAAGAAAAAAATTCCATTGGTCGTCATTTTTTCTGCTCTATTACTTTGAAACATTACCCAAGTAAGTGCAACTGATCTATTCCTAAATAGAAAACTGAAACAAAAGCTGTATTTGAGTACCGAGATGTACCTGTAGCTACCCAGTCATGAAATTGTAATTGCTTCATATGAGGAGGCAGGGGTAATGAGAAGGAGGAGAAAGAAGAAATGGAGGACGAGGAAGAAGGAGGAGGAGATGGTGTTAGATGTTAGTGGAGGTGCAGGGATAACGAAGATAGGAAGGAGAAGGAGATGAAGAAGAAAGAGGAATAACGTAAAAAAGTAGTGGTTGGGTGGAAAATCTCCTTCAGAAGAACCCTGCCCCTTCAAAAAAAAAAAAAACTGGGTGGTAGAAATCTGAATAGCAAAGATAGAGGGAGGGAAGATAGAGAAGAAAGGAAGAGAGAGAGAGAAAATTTTGTTAATTATTAGGAAAAATAATATCACGTCAAGCAACAATTGGTAATATAGTAATTACAGTCCAAATCTGTAGGTGCCACCCTGTCTGTACCTATTTCATAACCCAAACATCTATCAAAGATCACATTTGTACAGCTGTTTTGCTACCTTAGTTGCGTCATTGTTGCTAATGTAGAAAATGTACCATTAAGGAACGTCAGTAAAACACGACAAACCCCATCAGTAGCTCAGAGCGAGAGTAATCGTACCTTTCTTAGAAAAAGAGGGTTTTTTTTTTCTTCTCTTAGTAAGACTGTCTTCTTATTTCTCATATTTCCAATCCGCCAATCACTAAATATGAAGATACAATTTAGACACTACATCTTTACATCTCTTGAGTACATTTACAACTAGCAGTTCTGACAATCTTACTAACATTCGAGAGTAATATGACAGTGTCAAAAAGTAAGCAATTTTCATCGTGTTGTTGTCGTAGTAGTGGATTCAGCTGTAGCCGAATGGTGATAGCAGAATAAAGAAAATTATATCTCTTTTACTTGCGATTTCAACAATATACTCGAATCTTCTTCTTCGCCTTTTCCCATGTTCAGATGGGGTCGGCGTTTGTCGTCGGCCTCTCAATCAGCTTTAGAGTGATCGCTTTGAGACCTATATCTTTTTTATTTGCGATTTCAACAATATACTTGAATCTTCTTCTTCCACTTCTTCGCCTTTTCCCATGTTCAGATGGGGTCGGCCTCTCAATCAGCTTTAGAGTGATCGCTTTGAGGCCAACTTATTTTGGTTAAACAAAATTTTCCGAGTGGGATGCCCTTCGCACTCAACCTTCGCTATTGATATGGCGTGAGGAAATTTGGCTAGTCTTCTCCCTGTTTATAGTCCCCTAGCTAGACGCTGATCTACTCTCTGTTTATAGTCCCTCAGCCAGACTCTACTCGAACAAGGCTAGTCTTCTCCCTGTTTATAGTCCCCTAGCTAGAAGCTGATCTACTCTCTGTTTATAGTCCCTCAGCCAGACTCTACTCGAACAATATACTCGAATATAATCCTAAAAAAAAGAAAGATAATAATGAAACACCCAATTATCTGATTCCAGGGGAGGACACGATGTTGAATGACCAGCCCTACCGGTATCTCACAGTGGATGAAATGAAGTGAATTGCTCTAGGACAAATATCGCCCTTTGTAATTTCTTGTCATAATGGACATTGAATGACTGTTACCAATCCAATAGTGATGCTAGAACCACCTAATTTGTCTCAATATTATGTAGGTGCTCTTAATGTAGGAATTATGTGATTTTGACTGGACCTGCCATCATAAAGGTGTGTCTACACATGGTCGACCGATGTCGACTGAATCGTATACTGCCTCGACAACATAGATTCACCTCATCAAGTTGGAAAATACCTAACCGAGGTTTTCAATTGTACGAGGTTGAGGTTCATAATCACCTTTGGAGAGAAATTAACCAATCAAAACTCGAAATCAGACTACAATTTCTAATTAAATTTAGTTCAAAGCTAAACTGTTACGTATTGAATCTTAATCCCTCTGACAAGTTGAAATCACATAATAAAATCCTCCACTGATTGAATTTAACTTTTCTTTCATATTTTCATGTAATCTCCTTTTCTCTCCGTATTCTATTCTGCAGACCAGTCATGATTGAAGTGCCGCACTTTGCCTCACTACGTGGTTCAGAACGGGAGATAGTCATCCTGAGTTGCATTTCACAAACTGAATAAAAAAATTACTATAAGGTCGGCCATTCACTATCCGGTAGACCTGACTGATCGCCTGTACTTGATCAGTGATTCCGTAGTTCTTGCCAGTAGGTCTTGCGGTCCTTGAGTGTTGAATTCTTCTGGGAGATAAGTGACGAGATTGTTAGCGGATTTTAGAAGTTGACCTGTTCCGCGGTTTTTCACGTTTTTTAGTCCGTTTTGATTCTCGGTCCTTTTGCCTTTTGGAATTTTCGATGACTTTGATGGTTTTTTCCTAGTGTCTTTCGATATGTGTTTCGAAATTTCGATATGGTTTTAAACTACTTTTAGTTGAGATTTCGTGTTCAGTTTCGACAGTTGTATTTTTTTGGTCCGTGTGCAGTTTTAATCGGTCAAAATGAGTGGCCAGTCTCCTCACACTTTTTCGTTTGTCATCACTTACACTTTACGTAAGTGACTAGCTATATATAGCTTACAGCTTTTCAGTACAAGTAGGAAAAGGGTATAAATATTTTTATGGCATCTATGGCGTGGCATACTTTGTAATCCTCAGTGGGAAAATTTGTACTCTTTTTCGCTCATATCATAAGGACCAGCACACTAACTGATTGGTGCCATCAGCTATACTTTGACATATATGACACTAAACAATAATATCACGTCAAGCAACAATTGGTAAATATAGTAATTACAGGCCAAATCTGTAGGTGCCACCCTGTCTGTACCTATTTCATAACCAAAACATCTATCAAAGATCACATTTGTACAGCTGTTTTGCTACCTTAGTTACGTCATTGTTGCTAATGTAGAAAATGTACCATTCAGGAACGTCAGGAAAAACACGACAAACCCCATCAGTAGCTCAGAGCGAGAGTAATATGACAGTGTCTAAAAGTAAGCAATTTTCATCGTGTTGTTGTCGTAGTAGTGGATTCGGCTGTAGCCGAATGGTGATGGCAGAATAAAGAAAATTGTATCTTTTTTATTTGCGATTTCAACAATATACTCCAATCTTCTTCTTCTTCTTCTTCTTCTTCTTCTTCTTCTTCTTCTTCTTCTTCTTCTTCTTCTTCTTCTTCTTCTTCTTTTAAACATTCGAAGTTCTCATTTATTTTGGGTATGAAACTTTATTTTCTTTTTAACTTCGTAAGAATTTAGATAGGTAACATTCACAGCATAGAAATGTATACATATTTTCATGCTACATATATTTAGGCACACGCTAAGCGTATGAATTTTATTTTTAGAATCTAAAATCCAAACAAATAGACGGATGTCAGATTGATGGATAATTTCCTACTCACCCACTTGTTTAGCTGAAAAAAACATGCACTTCGAAAACAGCACCTTAAGGACAATTTTCTAACACCCTCAAAGTTGAAAACTCCACTTCTGATAGGACCCATAACGGCACCTTGAGGAAACCCCCCCAATTAATCATGTAGGCTCTTTTTGGTTGATGAATTCATAGTAAATATGTATTTTAAAACGAACATGAATAAATACAAATATCACAAACTTGTGTTCTTACCGATTTATTATCTTAGTCAAATATGACGGTAAGAACTCAACCATGTCATAGGTCCGATTTCGGAACAAAGTTTGAGACAAGACCTCTAAAGTAGAAACACACTGCTCCCACGTCACGTGAGATCACGTGAGCTCATGGGGAGTCAGAAAGATGTGGTTCAAAGGTCTCCCATAATATACATAGTAGGTGATATCGTTCACGATAGCTACATTGCCCTCACGTCACGTGAGATCACGTGAGCTCATGGGGAGTCAGAAAGATGTGGTTCAAAGGTCCCCCATAATATACAATTATACATAGTAGGTGATTTCGTTCACGATAGCTACACTGGCCTCACGTCATGTGAGCTCACGTTTCCTCCAGGAAAGGTAAACAAATCATCTTTTAGGCGTTGTTATTTCCTAACCGCCCATATCTGACGTTTGACTTTTACCTGTATGTTAAACTTACTCTAACTTAGTAACTTCCCACGTTATTTACACCTACATCCTACATAGTAATATCCACAGACACATTTCCTTTATACATACATAGTTATTATCTTTACTGCACTGAACCTTTACTCCAGGGATAATGTACTGTAGGGACACCAATATTTTTACCACCTACCGAGGCATACATGCAATATGCAATTTTTTTCGTGCCATGTCGCGTTTTGCTCGCATTGAGGAAAATGTACACAAATGAAACAGGCAAGAACGCAAAGTACATCTAGTACATAGCACAGAATTATCAGCACTTCTTCCGTACGGATATATATCCGTATCTTGAACGAACGAAGTGAATTTCCAGACGTATCCTACGAAAAATTTGTACCAGTCTTAAGGTAGAAAGTAGAAACACACTACTCTTACGTCACGTGAGCTCACGTGGCGTGAGTTCAGTATGTTTCTACATTTAAAGTTTCACTGTTTCACACATCACAAGAGAACTCCTAAATAGAAAACCGAAACAAAAGCTGTATTGTACCTATACCTATAGCTACCTAGTCATGAAATTGTAATTGCTTCATACCGACTTCCTAATTACACCGACAGCTTTTTTACGTAAATTTTCAACTAACCACGTTATTTACACCTACATCCTACATAGTAATATCCACAGACACATTTCCTGTATACATACAAAGTTATTATCTTTACTGCACTGAACCTTTACTCTAGGGATAATGTACTGTAGGGACACCAATATTTTTACCACCTACCGAGGCATACAGTATACATACATAGTTATTATCTTTACTGCACTGAACCTTTACTCTAGGGATAATGTACTGTAGGGACACCAATATTTTTACCACCTACCGAGGCATACATGCAATATGCAATTCTTTTCGTGCCATGTCGCGTTTTGCTCGCATTGAGGAAAATGTACACAAATGAAACAGGCAAGAACGCAAAGTACATCTAGTACATAGCACAGAATTATCAGCACTTCTTCCGTACGGATATATCCGTATCTTGAACGAACGAAGTGGATTTCCAGACGTATCCTACGAAAAATTTGTACCAGTCTTAAGGTAGAAAGTAGAAACACACTACTCTTACGTAGGCTTGCCAAACGTCCCGAATTGGCCGGGACAGTCCCGAATTTCAGGGGGTGCCCCGGCGTCCCGTTCAGTTTTTCATTTTGGGGCGTACATCTAGTACATAGCACGGAACGTACATCTAGTACATAGCACGGAATTTGGGTGTTAACTATCTGTGTTAGTACATCTAGTAAGTACATCTAGTACATAGTACATCTAGTACATACATAACGCAAAGTACATCTAGTACATAGCACGGAATTATCAGCACTTCTTCCGTACGGATATATCCGTATCTTGAACGAACGAAGTGAATTTCCAGTAGTATCCTACGAAAAATTTGTACCAGTCTGAAGGTAGAAAGTAGAAACACACTAATGGGAAAAATATTATTAATAAAAGGTCGATTCCTACGAAAAAGTTGTGAAAAATCCGAATCTGACGTCAAAACTCCGGAAAAGTAACTTTAAAAGGTCGAAAATTCAATTGTTAATTGCCATTCTAATGAAAAAGTTCAAAGAGTTGTGACGTCAGATTTCACGTCAAAATGCGCAGAAACGCTTGCGCACAAACAAACCAGGTGACACTGGGAAGTAATTTGGAAAAGTATACACATTTAGGTGATAATGCATTAGTGCGAGAGGGCGTGTATGGTGTTATAAGAGAGGGTAGAAAGGGAGGCAGGGGTAATGAGAAGGAGGAGAAAGAAGAAATGGAGGACGAGGAAGAAGGAGGAGGAGATGGTGTTAGATGTTAGTGGAGGTGCAGGGATAACGAAGATAGGATGGAGAAGGAGATGAAGAAGAAGGAAAAGAAGGAGGAATAACGTAAAAAAATAGTGGTTGGGTGGAAAATCTCCTTCAGAAGAACCCTGCCCCTTCAAAAAAAAAAAAAAAAAACTGCAGGTACTCTCGGCCCCGCCCACTGCAGATCATGATTCCATCTCGCCCCTGCACACCTCGTACACACTGAACCTGACCAATGTGGCCGCCCCTGATAACGTCGACCTGGGCAAGGCACCCCCCAGCTTTGGGTGAGTCCACACCTTGCAAGTTTCTGCAATAGTGTTGAAACTTTTTAACTTTAACCTTTTAGATCTTAACGTTTTCTTTGAGCCAAATTTTAAACCTTTAAAGGTGTGTCCAGTCGACAGGCCGTCGATCGAGGAGGTGAAACTATGCTATCGAGGCAGTGTGAACGTGTCAGTCGACATCGATCGATGGCCGGTCAACTATGTATGGAGACACACCTTAAATGTCTTCTTTGAGCCAAATTTGAAACCTTTTAGAAAGGAATTTTATCTGTAATGACCATCCTAGGTGCGTAAATGCTTGTCACAAGTTCTCAATGAATTTTATTGACTTGGGGCAAGTCATGAAATTTAACAAAATTAAAATTTCGTTGTGTGGGTTTCCAGTCGATATTGATCAGTTTCATTTTTTACTTTCCTTATCCTATAGGAAGGAAAATAATGTAATCGGGTCAAATTTTCGATGATCAGTTTTTAGTGCCAAAACAAAAACACGTTTTGAGGTCCCTAGAGCCTAAATCCAAAGTTTCAGCCAAAGCCAGCCGTTCCGAGAACGAACATTATCCCATCAGGATAAAATCCGCCCCGGGCGGGAATCGAACCCGCGGCCTAGCGCTTACACAGATCGCCAAAACCTCCCACAGTGCCCCGGGTGAAGCTGTGAGATGGCCCCCTTACTAGAATTAACTTATTAACCCCAGGGCCCCCGGGTGAGACGGCCCTGCCACCTGAACTAGATATCAAAAGCTTTTTTCCTCCATTGTTGCTCATAAAATTCAGATTGCCAAAACCTCCCATACTGCCCCGGGTGAAGCTGTGAGACGGCCCCCTTACTAGAATTAACCCCAGGGCCCCCGGGTGAGACGGCCCTGCCACCTGAACTAGATATCAAAAGCTTTTTTCCTCCATTGTTGCTCATAAAATTCTACTAATGTAATCACTCTGCAGTGCGTGTTACAGGCGAATGGAATTTATCGACTTTTGCTGACTGTGTTAAGTTTGTTGACCTGAAATCTGAATATAACTTCTCGACTTTTGATATTCGAAAGCCTAGTTCGTTGGAGGGTAGGGCGCCTGCCTTGTAATCTCTAGGTCGTGGGTTCCATTTCCGCCCCATTCGAACAGAAGTCCTTAACTTCGTTCTCGGAACGGCTAGCTTTCTCCTATCCTCTCTTTTCGATTTCGGAACAAAGTTTGAGACAAGACCTTTAAGGTAGAAACACACTGCTCCCACGTCACTTGACATCACCTGAGCTCATGGGGAGTCAGAAAGATGTGGTTCAAAGGTCTCCCATAATATACATAGTAGGTGATTTCGTTCACGATAGCTACACTGCCCTCACGTCACGTGAGCTCACGTTTCCTCCGGAAAAGTTAAACAAATCATCTTTTAGGCGTTGTTATTTCCTAACCGCCCATATCTGACGTTTGACTTTTACCTGTTTGTTAAACTTACTCTAACTTAGTAACTTCCCACGTTATTTACACCTAGATCCTACATATTAATATCCACAGACACATTTCCTGTATACATACATAGCTATTATCTTTACTGCACTGAACCTTTACTCTAGGGATAATGTACTGTAGGGACACCAATATTTTTACCACCTACCGAGGCATACATGCAATATGCAATTCTTTTCGTGCCATGTCGCGTTTTGCTCGCATTGAGGAAAATGTACACAAATGAAACAGGCAAGGTACATCTAGTACATAGCACGGAACGTACATCTAGTACATAGCACGGAATTTGGGTGTTAACTATCTGTGTTAGTACATCTAGTAAGTACATCTAGTACATAGTACATCTAGTACATACATAACGCAAAGTACATCTAGTACATAGCACGGAATTATCAGCACTTCTTCCGTACGGATATATCCGTATCTTGAACGAACGAAGTGGATTTCCAGACGTATCCTACGAAAAATTTGTACCAGTCTTAAGGTAGAAAGTAGAAACACACTACTCTTACGTAGGCTTGCCAAACGTCCCGAATTGGCCGGGACAGTCCCGAATTTCAGGGGGTGCCCCGGCGTCCCGTTCAGTTTTTCATTTTGGGGCGTTTTGTCCCGAATTTCCGTTTTTGTCCCAGAAAAAATTCGGGACGCGTTTTTTAACTTTAAAATTAGGTACCTCTATAAATCAGAATTTGTTCTTAACTTGTTTAAATTTGTCATGCTATCATCAGTTTGCTCTTCCACTTTGCTAAACCTTTAGAAACGAGAAAATGTTGTATTAAACCGCCTTAAACGAAAAAAATGAGCTGGTCCCTTGGATTCTCGTTATCACCTATCGTACCTATGTACATATCGTACCTATGTGATTTCGCGACTATGTTCGCGGATTTGGCGATTATGTTCGCGGACTTGGCGATTATATTCGCGGATTTGCCGATTATGTTCGCGGATTTCGCGATTATGTTCCCGGATTTCGCGATTTTGTTCGCGGATTTGGCGATTATGCTCGCGGATTTGGCGATTATGGAGCAGGTCCATCAGTTATTCCAATTCTAAATGTGTAGTTTTGTCATCTCCACCAATAATAATATGGAGCAGGTCCATCAGTTATTCCAATTCTAAATGTGTAGTTTTGTCATCTCCACCAATAATAATATGGAGCAGGTCCATCAGTTATTCCAATTCTAAATGTGTAGTTTTGTCATCTCCACCAATAATAATATGGAGCAGGTCCATCAGTTATTCCAATTCTAAATTTGTAGTTTTGACATCTCCACTAATATTCAGTTTCAATAAAATTTCCACCAATTTTGTATGTTCAGTGTAGACATCTTACCAGGTATTTTGTCACCTCCACCATCAATATGTTAATGTCATGTTTGTAGATTGGTTTACCATCTTCACCAATTTTCGACTGGGCCAATTTCTCATAGAATCCATCATTTGATGCATGAACAGAATTACATAATAATTACAGATATAGCTTCTAATCAAAAGTTATGAAAAAGTAGAAACCCTGACAAGCGAACGGCTGTAAAAGGCCACATAAGTAATAAACTAATAGTCAATGTGTATTTTATACTCTCGGTCCTTTACCCATCAGGGTTGGTCAATAGGGGGTTTCATCCGGTCCTATCACAGGGGGTTATGTCCCGGGCCTGGGTTCTTCCAGGGTAGCCAGAACCAGGAACCCACAGTTCCCCACCGCGCCCCTGAAAAAAAGTAGACAAGACAAGGTGATACCTAAGAAAAATGAGGTATCTAGTATCCTTATTGGTAAAAAATTTGTTGTGAGGGGGGCCCCCTATGATGACAGACCCATCATACGCTTGGCTATTCCTAGCCACCTACTCATCTTCTTGCGTTAAAGTTTTTGAAATGGACTTTTGTCCCCCCAGATTGCCAACTCGAACAATATATACTCGAATATAATCCTAAAAAAAAAAGAAGATATTAATGAAACACCCAATTATCTGATTCCAGGGGAGGACACGATGTTGAATGACCAGCCCTACCGGTATCTCACAGTGGATGAAATGAAGTCCCTTGGTGATGACTCCCTCCCTATTGATGTCACCAGGGACGAACGTACAGAGGCCCAGGTACTCTCGGCCCCGCCCACTGCAGATCATGATTCCATCTCGCCCCTGCACACCTCGTACACACTGAACCTGACCAATGTGGCCGCCCCTGATAACGTCGACCTGGGCAAGGCACCTCCCAGCTTTAGGCATAATTGGAGGGGTCAATTTAAGAAGACCTCAAGTAGTTAAGTGTACTTCTTTGAACAAAAAAATGGACTTTACGACGGTCTTATTGCACCGAAAGTGACTAATCAAAATCATCCCAACACTTTTCAGTCTAAATTACAAAAAGATTTGCCCCATTGAATATAACTCAACTTTAAATATAACTCAACTTTGCCATTCAATATAACTCCAGCTTTCCAGTGATATGCATAACTCAATTTCACCAAAAATGGATTTTAGGACTTCTTGACCCCTCCAAATGAGGAAGATAAAAGAGACTTATTTCTTTCTGAACACACGCCACTGGTTGCACAACGCCGTCGTATCATTGGAAATCGCATTTCGGTCTGAATGATGAATGAATGTGACAAAAGTATTATTCGAGTACTTAATTGTTATGGTTCATTTATTGCTGATAGCAAAATTTCTCCCCCGAAAGTTCACCCAAGAGGCATTGTACATACACAGCTTTTTAATGTTGATCAAATTTCATTACCTTCATATTGATTTCAAAGATAATATTTGTTAAATCTCTAATGTCATATGGTGTATTCACCTACTGATTCCAAATTCCAACTTTTTTTTAATAATCCGCAGATTTTCTTTGAGATAGGTATCAATATTAATCACGGGCTTTTTTTTAAACATTCGAAGTTCTCATTTATTTTGGGTATGAAACTTTATTTTCACTCTAACTTCGTAAGAATTTAGATAGGTAACATTCACAGCATAGAAATGTATACATATTTGCATGCTACATATTTAGGTACACGCTAAGCGTATGAATTTTATTTTTAGAATCTAAAATCCAAACAAATAGACGGATGTCAGATTGATGGATAATTTCCTACTCACCCACTTGTTTAGCTGAAAAAAACATGCACTCCGAAAACAGCACCTTAAGGACAATTTTCTAACACCCTCAAAGTTGAAAACTCCATTTCTGATCGGACCCATAACGGCACCTTGAGGAAACCCCCCCAATTAATTACGTAGGCTCTTTTTGGTTGATGAATTCATAGTAAATATGTATTTTAAAACGAACATAAATAAATTTAATACAAATATCACAAACTTGTGTTCTTACCGACTTACTTAGTCAAATATGACGGTAAGAACTCAACCATGTCATAGGTCTTTTCAACGTCTAACATCGAACTTCTTCCCCCTCCCTTTCAGCTTCCTGGTAAGTTTCTTAGTGGATGCGCGCGGAGGTGCTATGCGCGGTTGCCGTCACAGTGGCGTAAGACTCATCGTGCCACCCCGGCGCGCAGCTGCGCCTACGCGGGTCACGTGCCGATATTTGCGCAAGGACAAGTTGGCTCACCCTCCGCCCCTGATGGAAGGTGAAGCTCTGGCCAGTCGCATTCTCGAGCTCGGACCCGTAGGTGCTAAGTTCCTGGGGTAAGTTGATCAGTTGTTTGAATTTTCTCGGTTAAGTTGACAACTGTGTTTCTAAAGTAAGCTGATCGATTGTTGTTAAGTTTCTTAGGGTAATCTCCTTTTATTTAGGGTTTCTGGAAAAAGTTGACTTGTTTCTATGGGCCTTCGGCTCCAAGTTTTTGGGGATTATTCAAGTCCCTGGATAGCCATGAAATCACCGTTTATTTCTTAGGTTTACCTTTTACATTCATCTGTGTTATGCTGGGGTTTGTCAACTCGGGATTGAGATGAGGATTTCCCTATAATTAATAGCTTAATACCCAGGTCAACCTCGGATTGAACTCAATCTTGAGACAATCCACGGTAATAAAACTCGACCTTATTTTCTTCGTAAAAGTTGGGCCTTCGGCTCCAAGTTTTTGGGGATTATTCAAGTCCTTGAATGGCCATGAAATCACCGTTTATTTCTTAGGTTTACCTTTTACAATCATCTGTGTTATGCTGGGGTTTGTCAACTCGGGATTGAGATGAAAGATGAGGATTTCCCTATACTTAATACCCAGGTCAACCTCGGATTGAACTCAATCTTGAGACAATCCACGGTAATAAAACTCGACCTTATTTTCTTCTCTTTTAATCAATCTATTCTATTCTAATACTTTCGTCTCTCCCTATTCTAATACTTTCTATTCCCCAAGGTATTAGCCTTCGTCTGCCCGTATTCTAATCCGTATTCTATTCTCTCCGTATTCTATTCTGCAGACCAGTCATGATTGAAGTGCCGCACTTTGCCTCACTACGTGGTTCAGAACGGGAGATAGTCATCCTGAGATCTGACAATGGTGAAGCTTGGCGTGAACACACGGTAGAGGCTAGTGATGATGTTGTGCAGGAGATACTCAGCCACTCCTTTGAGAAAGAAGGTGAGTGGAGAAGACATGGTTCTGCTTCTTTATGTATGCTGCTCGAATAGAGAAACTTCGCCTTTTGTCAGGCAATGAAAAGGGACACTTTCCAGCAGCGTAGAATTTATTTCGTTTCGTCCTTATTGGAACTAATAGTTTTTTTTCTTTCGTGGATTTTCAATCAATCATCCAATCAATAAGCTAGGTAGACTTGTAGATATCTTTATTTATACGAAAAATGAGATAGGCGACAATTTGTTCCTCGGTTGTCACTTGAGGGTTGTTTAAAAATACGGGCTTTATATTCTAGCTATTTCGGCTATTGATAAGAACCATAAACAAGATTGATTTGACCTCCCTTCCGTTCTGTTCACAGACATGCCACCCCCAGTTGAGGCAGATCCTTCCCGTCTGACTCGCATCCTCACCATGGATTTCCCCCACTACTTCGCCGTAGTGTCCCGCGTCAAGCAAGAAGTCCACGCCATAGGACCGGAGGGTGGTATGGTGTCCTCGAGCGTCGTGCCGCAAGTCCAAGCCGTGTTCCCCCAGGGCGCCCTGACCAAGAAAATCAAAGTCGGCCTCCAGGTAAATCTCTTTAAGCCGCGGAAAAACGTCCCGCCGGCGGCTCTGAAAAAGATCACCGTCAATCACATTCCCAAGAAAAAGCGGTTCTCGCTCGTCTGGTAAATGCCGTCCCTCTGAAGCGGTGAAAAATCTGG